>NC_074689.1:15158445-15235945 GCF_029448725.1 Salvelinus fontinalis
TCTCCTCCCCTTCTCTTTCTCTCCTCCCCTTCTCTTTCGCTCCTCCCCTTTTCTTTCTCTTCTCTCTTTCTCTCAGGCTTTCTCGCCCATTCCCAAGACAGAACTATTCATTGAAATTGAAATAAACCTTTGAATGAGTTTGAGTCACGATACACTCTAACATTGCACAGGCAGTTCAGTTCTCATTGAATCAAATATTGATCAGAGGTTTCCATTATGATGTCTTATTTTTAAAGGATAGTTCAAACAAGTAAAGTAGCGAAGATATCTGGCTCCAATGACCGCTGTGCAAAAAAGATGAGGTTTTATAAATGTTACAACCATTTATGCTTTTGTTGTCAACTGTTCCTATTCCACACAGGCTACTTGGGTCACTTTCAAAGGTTTACCGGTTACGTTACTGGATTGGCTGCAATGTACCTTGAAACCATAACTTGTTACGTAACGACGGTAATAATTTTGAGCGCAGCCAAGGAGAGTAGCTTCTTCTGGGGAGACTATCCTGCCTGTTGGCCTTG
The DNA here is from genome assembly GCF_029448725.1 of Salvelinus fontinalis. NCBI lineage: Eukaryota > Metazoa > Chordata > Actinopteri > Salmoniformes > Salmonidae > Salvelinus > Salvelinus fontinalis. The sequence continues at coordinate 15,158,964 of NC_074689.1, forward strand.
TCTGTCTGTGACTGGCTGTCTGTGCTCCTTATATAATAGGCCTAAGCAGGACAACATGTCAACATTACAGATGCCCCTCAGATATAACAGCACTCAGAAATAACCATACAGATTGATTTCAGGCTTCTCCTCCAGACTCTAGACCTAGAATCTTTGAGCGCTGCTCTGCTAGATAAATGACACCCAGCATATTCCCTTGGCATTTTTATCAATTTATATTGGTTTCTCTCCCGGAGACCCATTCTGCAGTAATGACACTTAAGGGTATCTTTTCAATGAGCTTTGTGTGTGTGTGTGCTGGTGCGTGTGCGTGTGCATGGGCGTGGGCGTGGGCGTGGGTGCGGGTGCGTGCGTGCGTGCGTGTGTGTGTGTGCGTGTGTGTGTGTGACTGTGTGTGCATGGACAGAAGGTGCGAACCTGCTTATTAACACATCTTCTATTATCTATCTTCTGACCTGCACGTTTCTCTGGTAATGTGGACATTGTTTCCCATTGTGATTTTTTGACTGGCGACTGTACAGATGTATGATCTTAATTTGATCACCCTGTTGCAGGAGAACTTTCCTGCAATGCAGGAAATGTAAAACATGTAGTGTATTTGAGGTTTAAAAAGTATGTAATTTCCACCTTGAAATTTCAGACTTGATTTTCCCTTACGAAAAATGTATCAACCCCTACAAAAATGTCCATTACTTATAATCCACATAACAATTAAAATGTCCTGTTACTGCAGGATTATTTTCCTGCTGTAGCAAACTGGCTCAAATGAAGATCCTACATCGGTATATTCAGCTGTTCTGTCCTCAGTCCTGACACAGGGCTGTCTGCACCAAGAAGACGTCAACAGGAAAAATCGTATCGATAATGTCTGTATGTCTTCCAACCAACTTTGTAGACAGTGTTATTTTTACACTTGGTAGATCTCTGCTTGGGCAATAGAGTACACGAGGCTCAGAAAAAGGATGGGTACTTTATAGGACAGCACAATATACTGGAGACGAGTAGAGGAGAGGAAGGACGGCATTGGAATAGAATATTATTGTTGTGTTGGTTCAGATCAGATATAGACTGTGAGTCTCACACATGTACCTGTATGTGTATGATCTGTAGGTTGGGTTTCAGTCAAACTAAGATGTCCAGTGTCCCCTGTCTCCTGCTGGTAACTGATGTGTGATTAATGGGGTCTGGGATAGACAGCTCATAATGAAGGACATGAGCAGCCAACACACGCACACGCACATGCACACACACACACACACACACACACACACACAGTGAGAAAAAGACACACACATACACACAGCCAGCCAGCCAGCAGCCTTCTGAACAGGTGGCTCCGCTAGGCAGGACTCTGTGTGACAAATGACCGTCTGACGGCCACATAGGAGCAATCCCAACCTGGGCATTATCATTATTAAAGCCGGCCATCAGGAGAAGAAAAGACACAGAAGGAATAAAGGAAGGAACACAAAGTTTAGACCCGGCACAGACAGATGTCCTTGGTTGGGTCGTTGTGAATGAGGTGAAAAGAAAGTCTGATTTGATTGGATTGAGGAAGTAAGTATCTTTTATGTAACAGACGTATGTCTGATGACACATTAGGAGAGGCTAGAGGACTGGCATGTGCAGAGTGACTAGCGCTGACGTAGCATCTTATTCATTAATCCATTTATTGACGGAGTTGTTGGTTTGAGGAAGCAATTGTGACTTGTGACGAGTAATGAGGAGAAATCTGACTGTGTTAGCTGCAGTTCTGAGATAATTGTGTGATATAACTCCTCTTTCATGTGGCATATAGAGGCTGTCAACATCAGAGTCATTATAATGATTAATAAAGTCCCCGTACTGAAGACGCTGAGGATGTTATTGATTACCTGAGAGTAAAAGGTCACTCCATTATGGTGTGTGTATGTATGTGTGTGTGTAAGAAGAGACGCTTTGATCGCCAGTGTATGGACATGTTGCATGAAGGCTGTAAATTTCACAGATCGTCCTCAATAGAGAGGTTGGAGGTGTGTCTGTGTGTGGTATTGTTACCATCCTAGTACGTGTTCCTGCAGGGTCATTTGGGAATCACTCTGACCTCTCAGTGTCATGACCTTTGACCTATGACCCACAGCTCACTGATTGGCCCAATCTCACCACCAGGACGACGTTTTTATAATCTAAACATTAAATTCACAAATAGAATTCGTTGTCAGTACTACATCATCCAATGATGCTTACTTGCCTATAGGACAAATCTCGCCCCCAGCCAACATAAGGTGGTAGCAATTGAGCCTGGGGGGTGTGGTTAAATTAGTACTGCATGATCAGATAATGGAACAGCCAGGATTCTGTGAATATTTCATTCACCTTTTTCTGACAGTACAAAATAAATCTTTCAGATTTCAAAAACCTTCTGAAGGGAAATCTCCCCAAAACAGCAGCATTGCGCATAGACAGATTTTTTTTTATCACCACCATACTAACAAGCCATGACAATGCAGTCATTTATCAATATAATATTATGTAATATTCAATATTGACTACATAACCCTGTCTGTGGATAACCCTTGACCCGTGCTGTGTTGTATAGAGTGGGTATGTTGTTTCATAAACAGAGTTTTCTGGAGATGAAAGGAATAAATCAAGAAGTCAAGTTGTGTCCTGTCCTGTCCATAACCAGACACACCCCTCCCCTGTACAGATGAAGTATCTTAATTTGATCACCCTGTTGCAGGAGATATTTCCTGAAATGCAGGAAATGTAAAACTTGTAGTTTATTTGAGGTTTAAAAGGGCTTCTGAAGTTTGTTATTTCCACTTTTACATTTCAGACTTGATTTTCTCTTACAAAACAATTATTAACCCCTACAAAACGAAAATGTCTAATAGTTAAAATCCACATAATAATTAATTTCCTGTTGATGCAGGATTATTTTCCTGCCGTAGTGAACTGTCTCAAATTAAGATCTGACATCTGTACCACCGGCCAGACCGACGCCCCATCTGGAGCGCTAACAGAGGTGTGAGGCCGTCGCATTGTTCTCCCTGACACTGCTGCATTGTCCTCCCTGACACCATTCTCCTTCACCTATTCCCTCACGCTCTCCATTCTTCTCTTCCTCTCTCCTCTCTCTCTGTCTGAGTCTGTCCAATGTTGTTTTCCACTCAGATGACTTCTAAAGTGCCCATATGGCCCTTTGGAACTCTGCGGTGAGCCAGAGTGACTCACAACAAAGCAAATATAAGGGCTCGATTCAATCCGTAGTGCTGAAGAGCTGCGCTACAGCGCGAAATACTTTTAAAGGCAACGGTTCCCACGTTAGCAGAGATAGTAAATGCTGCATATGTCGGAGATTACCTTTAAATTCAGCGATACGGCTTGAATCAAGCTCTATATCTCTCTATAAGAGGTGTAGAGAGAGTCAGTGACAAGTATAACCTATGCCCATGACCAAATAATCCTCACTCCTAATGGACAGAACTTGGTGTACCAGAATTTTCCATTCACTCCCAAGAGGCACAGATGGGGAACAATTCAACCACTGAGGAAAGTGTGGGTTGAATCGTTTCTTTAAGAACTGGCTACATCAGTTGTCATACTGTGAGACCTCCTGGAGGAGAAACACTGTGGCTGAACTGTGGAAGCTCATGTTCCGAGTTCTACAAGACTTGCACAATTACTGTGCAGGAATTACATGTGAGGATGCCTTTACTTAAAATCGACTGAACACTTCAGTGACTTGACTCTCCTGTGTAACCAACCACCCTTCACAGACAGAAAGTTGAGTGAGTTGAAACATTGACATTCTATCTGATTCAAGTTTGAGGAGACTCCTTTTCCCCTCCAACCAACCACACACAAACAACCCAGCCAGGACTGAGCACCCATCCAGACAGTTGTTTTAATGGTTGTATAATGCATATTACCAATCAGAAAAATAAATAGAGACAGGAATCTGATCATCTGATTAGATTTGTCCATTTAATGGCAACATGATTTGAGTAAACAGTACACAGGTGAAGTGTGTCCAGGGAATACAATAGAAGAACGTGTCCTGATCTAATGGCCTCTGTCTGAAATGGTACCCTATTCTCTATATAGTGCACTACTTTTGACAAGGGCCCATAGGGTTCGGATCAAAAGCTGTGCACTATATAGGGAATAGGGTGCCATTTCAGACGCAGACATAGTCACACACATATCAGTAGGTATAGGACTGGTACTGCATGTCCCATTAAGTTAGACTATGGTTCTAATACGAAGCGGTAGGTTATCCAACCTGTGCTCTTTCTTTCAACATTTTTGTACATTTATAGGGGCGAAAAATAAGAACAATTTCATAATCACTACAATATTTACACAATAATTCAGTGGTGCTATCCACATTCTTGTTAAACTTTCTTTAGGATACATACATATACATTTACATAGTAGCCGTACTCGTAGTTCTGCATAGTGCTTTCTTCCAGTAGCATTCCAATACTGTAACTTCACACTGTTGTGTTGAACTAATGGGGCTAAGCATTGTTTCACGTCAGGTAGCGTCACTCCTACACAGCACTCGATGATTCATCTAGTGTAAAACAAGGTGGGCTAAGTGGACTTAACCACTAAACAGTCTAGGTTTGACCTTCAGAAAAAGTATACATACTGTACACTTAGAAAAAAGGGTTCCAAAGGGGTTTGTCAGCTGTCCCCGTAGGAGAACCCTTTGTGGTTCCAGGTAGAACCCTTTTTGGTTCCAACTAGAACCATTTTTTGTTCCAACTAGAACCCGTTCTACATGGAACCCAAAAGGGTTCTACCTTGAACCAAAAAGGGTTCTCCAAAGGGTTCTCCTATTGAGACAGTCAAATAACTCTTTTAGGATCTAGATAGCACCTTTTTTTCTAAAAATGTATAGAAACCATGTCTACCTTTTGTAAACAGAAAGGCTGTGTCTGCTATAACCATAAGAGAGCAGCTCTGCCATAAAGGAACTATCCCTTTAAATATGATGTTGAAGGTATTTTTTATAAGGCCTTACAGTCTACTTAATTAATAAGGGAAAGGAATGACTATTTATAGAGCTAGTGGGGACTTCACCATATACACAGTCCATGAACTGAAACCAGATTTAAGATGATGTCATCGTCCCCCCTCTCCCTACAACCCTACAACAACACAACCAACCTTTCTCCAACATGTAAGCATCCGAGTTGCTTGGCAACCCTCAGAAAGTATTGTATTGCCTTAGGTTTTAACACGTCACGCACAGCAAGGACAATTATGGTTTGTTTATGTGGGTTATTGCAAACAATCATCTGGTTCTGTGTTCATAAAAACTCTCATCATCACACGATTAGGCTTCGTTTATATAGCTACACGAACAAAGATGTACACTAGTTTACTGCTTTGGTGGTAGAATAATGAAGGCCAGCACTTCTGTTTGACTTACAATTTATGTTTTGACATTTTCCTTCTGTAACTCTTCTTCTTCAATTCCTCTTTAATTTTCTTTACACACAGGCAGTTCCCTCAGGCAGTTTTGGATTCAGTAGCAGGATTGGACAAAACTCAATTACTCTGTCGTTGAGAAACACCCACCCTCAACAGCCTTCCATCCAATCGAGGGGGGGAGGGGTATGGGGGGGCTTGCGATATTAGATGACTGAGGGTTGAAAGTTGAGGCTAGATCATATAGATGGAGAGGGTGTTCTGTAAGTAGGTGACTGAGGGTTGAGGTTGTAGGGAGGACTGAGAGTTGAGGCTAGGTCCTATAGCCTCAACTCTCAAATATAGTATTAGTCACTATAGTAACTTTAGTAACTAGGGCCTATAGTTACTATAGTTACTATAGGACAGATCATGGAGAGGGTGTTCCGTATGATTGAGAGGTGAGGCTGTAGGTTGACTGAGGGTTGAGGTTAGGTCTGTTAGCTAATCTGCGTAGATGATGAATCCAGAGAAGGTGCTGTACTTGTTGTTGTTGCCCCCGTGGGCCTTGCCCCCGTCCAGTTTGATGTAGACCTCGTCTCCAGGCTCCAGATGCAGCACGGCACTGTTACTGGCATAATCATAGTTCTGGTCAGCGTCCTGGGCTATGGCACTGGCTCGAACCTAGAGGGATGGAGACATGTTTACATAGTTAGTTCATGTATATAATTAGTTAACACTGGCTCCAACCTACAAGGGAATGGAGTAATGGGTACAGTTAGCACTGTCTTGAACCTAGAGGGGAATGTATGGAGACACAGTTTGTTATCATGAACACATGGCATTGGCTCAAACCTACAGGGTAATGGAGACAGGTGTATATAGTTAACTGTCATCAACTCACTGTGGCACTGGCTCAAGCCTAGAGGAGAATAGTCATGTTGATATGCAATATGCCTTTCTTAATTTCCCTTGAGTGGATAATTAAAGTCGTATTGAATGGAATAGAATCAGCACCTTAACCCAAGGTTTCTCATTGGAGTCCCATAACAGGTTCTCCCCCCTGAAGGTTGCCAGATTAGCAATGTTTCAGTAATCAGTTAACTTAAAATATGGTGTGGAATTAACACTAACAAGTTTGCTTCAATTTTTACAAGAACATTATCTTTAGTTTCATAGATTCTGGGGAGTTTTTATACAACATGTGTACATAATCTAATGTTTATGACTCCAAATTGCAGTACTGTAATGGACTGCTCACTCTTCTAAAAACAACATATTAGAATCATAGGGTAGGCCTTGGTCTTGCTTTGGTCTTGCCTTGGTCTTGCTTTGGTCTTGCCTTGGTCTTGCTTTGGTCTTGCCTTGGTCTTGCTTTGGTCTTGCCTTGGTCTCGCTTTGGTCTTGCCTTGGTCTTGCTTTGGTCTTGCCTTGGTCTTGCCTTGGTCTTGCTTCCGATGTAGATTATAAAGAAGAGGCGATAACTGTTTCAGCCCCATGGACAGCTCCAATACACAACAGGCCTACCCGGACACCAGAGGCTTGTCAGGAAGATTTCAAAATCAGGAAGATCCTTGAATTCTGCATTCTGACCCTTAGTACCCAGACTACATAACTACCCAGGCTTGAGTGTCAGGAAGAACATTGAATTCTGCATTCTGACCCTTAGTACCCAGACTACCTAACTACCCAGGCTTGAGTGTCAGGAAGAACATTGAATTCTGCATTCTGACCCTTAGTACCCAGACTACCTAACTACCCAGGCTTGAGTGTCAGGAAGAACATTGAATTCTGCATTCTGACCCTTAGTACCCAGACTACATAACTACCCAGGCTTGAGTGTCAGGAAGAACATTGAATTCTGCATTCTGACCCTTAGTACCCAGACTACATAACTACCCAGGCTTGAGTGTCAGGAAGAACATTGAATTCTGCATTCTGACCCTTAGTACCCAGACTACATAACTACCCAGGCTTGAGTGTCAGGAAGAACATTGAATTCTGCATTCTGACCCTAACTATTGCTAAAACAACTATTTGAGCTAGATAACAAAATACCACAATGAATTAAAACAACCAATAAAAACGTTATATCAACATCACATAGAGAAAGGGATGGTAAACGTCCATATGAAGGATAGGCCTAAGCCCAATTAGGCTACACCTATCCAGACCTGTCATCAACCAGAAATTCTTCGGCAATATCGCCCTAATTAGCGTAATCATCAGTCTTCATTGATTGATGAACATGAATATCATTACGATCTAGAAAGTGAAACATAGCAGGGAATTGTGGGCTGTTGTTTATTAAAATGAGTCTCCTCAAGACACCTTCTGTAAGGTGTAACATGAGACTGTAAATTAGGGGATTTGGTATAAATCCACTGTTTGCATAACACTATTTTGATGTTCTGTGTGTGGAGATTCAAATTGAGAACAACCTTTAAATGCCATTAAAGGCATGCACAGCAAGCCCTGTTAATTCACTATAATAAAATGATGAATAACATCTGAATTAATTAAGACGACTTTATTTTTAAATTATACTGTAAACGCTCGTGCCTAAAGGCATATTTTAGTGTAATCTAAATCATTTTAATTATCTGAGCGAGTGAATAAATAAAGTATTTATTCTATTATTTGTAATTGTTTATTTCTGCTTGAGCTCACGCTTGACCTCTACTCGTCCTCAGCTCAGCGTGCTGTTTTCAAACACTGGATGTGACAATAAAAACAAAACACAGAGCCTCTTGGCAGAGTCTTAGTTATTTTTTCTTTTTGTTCTTTTTTTTTACACACCAAAAGTACAGTTTTTGCTTCAGATGAACCTGTCTGTATGTGCTGTGAACTGATTGGCCCGTACTGTAGCTGTGTTGTGCAGAATGAGCTCCGGGCTTCAGCCTAAGTGGCTGCCTGGTCGCCCGGTACACCGAGCGCAGTAGCCGTTGACAGGGGGATGCGCATGGCGAAGCGGGCTCTGTGAGTCGAGGAGACTAACAGTGGCTTGGTGACACGGGATGTCCCGAGGGAATAGGGATTAGATGTGCTCTCTGACAGCAGCTACTATTATGAGCAGATTCTGTAAATTCTGATCATTGAAGCACTGTTGAAAAAGGAGATAAAATATGATTTGTAGCCATGTACAGTGTGAGTAACAAAATATTGCTAAATCTACATATTCTAATCATATTATGATTAAGGATTTTATAATAATACTGATAATAATGCTTTTTGTAAAAAAAAATATGATAGGCCTATTTTTTATTTTTTTTATTTTTTACTTGTAATGAAAATAATAAACAATTGTTATGTTGATCTTCTATCAGATTTAGCATAATGTAATCAAGTCACAAAGACAGGAACGGGTATAATACATTTTATTATTTGGCCTTTAAAAAAAATCTTCTAATTGGTGTGAAAAGTAAATAGAGATTTGTTTCGTTTCGTTAAACTCAATCATCCAGTCTTAGGAAAAATTGAATTTCAACCCAATGTCAATTCATTAACCCAATTAGTGTTGAAAATGTATTATGATAACAATGGACAATCTTTGCCTCAGTTCCATTGTCCTAATAGCGCTGTCCCGCGATTTTTTCCCCGTTTACATCAATTACACCCAACACCGGGCATCTTCAATCAAGCATCCATACGCCTCCTGTCAGCGCGCACACGGGCATGACTGAGGAAGTTCAACGCAATGTTTGAGTGGGTAAAAGTGTCACTTTCGTTTTATTGTCGCCTGGCTTTCGCCTATAGGCTACTATACATGCTGGAGTGATTATTTAAATAGAAACATTCATACATGCGTAAAACTGACTTCAGCTACACTCATGAAATAAGCTAATAGCATTATATTTATCATGTTGAGCAATGTCTATTTTAATGGTTTATGCATTTGGTCACTTTTCGGTTACTACTTATTTTCCCATGAAACAAAAAAGAGATCACTCGAACGCCAGTTCAGTGACAAGTGACAAACGTTGAAACTATATTTGCCAATAAACACACAAAGGCTACAACAATATGTGCCTCAGTGTGTGCGTAATTCTTTGTGCACCAGTCCATACCTGATTGTTTTTGCAGAGATCTGCCCACATGCTGGTTCCATCCCCTCCGCGCATCAGGACGTGATAAGTGAAGAAGTATATCCCAGGTATGGAGCAGGTAAACTTCCCTGTTGTGGGGTCGTAATGGTTCCCCAGATTAGTGACCACGTCGTCGAATTTCAGCACCTCGTAGCCCTCGTGCTGTTTTTTAAGTCCTGCGTAAAACGCGATTTTGGGGACGGTGCTGTACGTAGCCGCGCTGATAGCCCCCGCCGCGGCATTGGGTCCCGGTGGCCCCGGTAGTCCAGGCCGCCCCGGTTCCCCCTTCTCCCCGGGTGGCCCCATCGGACCGGGCGGGCCCTGATCACCTGGAATGCCTCTGGGTCCAGCCTTCCCCGGGCGGCCCGGTTCTCCTTTCGGACCTGTTATAAAAGTTGGTAAAGACTGCATGAGGCTGTTGTCCGCTCGCACCGTGTCTGCCGTAGCGGTCGGTGACTTGGTTCCATATGGATCACATACCATCCTGCAGGTTCCCAGCATCTCATAGTGCGCTGAAGTTCCAGCGGAGTTAACCAGAACTGGGATCAGAATCACCAGCACTAACACCATGACGACTCCAAGCACTCCAGCCGCTATTAGCCGCTTCCTGCCGACCAGTCTCGTCAGCGCAGGGCGATCCTCCTGTCTGCTTTTGGGTGAAATCTTGGTGGTTGATGAGGTACGCTTTTAAAAAGAAAAAAATATACAGCCAATATTGGTTTGTTGGTAAGTTAATGGTAATGAACTTCTTTGGGCCAAGCCCCCTGCGCGTCTGTTTTTTTCTTCTTTCCGCTCTTTACTTTTTGTGCTGATGTTTGCTTATTTAAGTCTCACCGAATCGGAAAGTTCAGCCCTTTTCCTGGCTGCTCGCGCTTTAAGTCGTCAGTGCTTAAAAAAAAACACTGTCTTCAGCATCTCTGTGAGGTGGCGGCTGTACTTTAAAGCCCTGCTGTAAGCAGCCACGTGTGGACGCGTAGCACAAAAAAAAACACTTCGGTGGGAGAACGCACTCCTTCCTCTCCTTTATTCTCCAACGCTCCACAGCTTATATCCAAAGCCAACTGGTCTAAAAGTCTACCACTGTGTACACAATCCAGAGTTGGTTAAAGAAAAGCAGCATATCAGGTGTAAGCACGACTCTATAAACCGCTGGTAATGTCATTAAGCCCTGTGTGGAGAGCGGAGTGCCACTGATCAGAGCGCGTAGCTTACAGAGTTGTATGCGCAGTACTCTTCACTGCACAGAGAGAGAAGAAAAAACAGAGAGGGAGGGTAAGACAGTGCACCGTCTTATAAAAGATGGAAATCTAGTGCAAAGTAACACCACCCATTCCGTTATCTTGATATCTCGCTCGGTCCAAAACTCAGACTTGGCATCACTAGGACCAGAGGAGGAGAGGCTTGGAGGGATGCAATCAGGCCTTGGACAAAAATGCACTAATCACTGCTTTAGAGGATATACATGAGAAATGTTTCAAACTTAGACACGTTGGATTGTTTTACTTTAGCGTCTACTCAGGGCTATGTGGCAACACCTCTATATGTTTCTTTAGACTACAATTAATACAGCACTTATGATTTACACGTAAACATGATTAATACATGGTTACATTCCTGTAACTCAAACTAGGACATCAGGAGGCACGAGAAGGCAATCACTGGTCGCGGACTCTTATGTCCTTTATATCAAACCATGGTTCCGGGTTATTATACCGGGTTATTATACCGCTCAAAAAAATCCAATATTATTGAGACCACTTAGTTGATACATTATACAAGTCCCTGACAATGAGCTTCGAAGGTAACAGGGCGATCATTATAATGACACTTCTGTCAATATCATAACAGCAGAAGATAAATTATAGCACATTGCTGTGGTAAGCACAAACTATATCTTAATGTAGCTTATTGCTGCTTGGCCCTGGTATCCAAGGTAAATATCAGGTATACATTTGAACAGTTTAGGTGATATTCTTTACGCTCCTTTCACACCTTTAACAGGTTGTTACCACAAACACGATTGCTGTGTTGCACTTGGATGTGCGCAAAGCCCTGCACACTGCGCACTCCTCAGACTGCAGGTCATAGGGATAACGATTTGCTAGATGCATAAAAGCAGCACGTCCTGTCTGAAGAGCTTTAACGTAGCGCTGGGACCAAAAAGGTGGCTGTGACAATATTTCACTGTTTAAGGCCACCCAAGACCAATTTTGCGCACGCACACACACGTTCTTTGGTACTCATATTCTATAGATTGGCATGGTCTGGGTGGCATAGGTGCCTGTAGGCACCAATCGGCCATATGCCATCTCCCTCCCTTCACCCATTAAGGTGGCATAGAGCAGGTTCCCTAGCCAATCAAGTCTACCCTAACACACACTGGACCCTATAAATCACCCAGTGAAAATCAATGGCCTTGGTTAGCTGGGGACCTATTGTGTCCTTGAGGCCGTGAGATGAATTGAGAAGAAGGAACGAAGGAATAACATCTGTTTAAAGGAAGGAGTAGCAGAGAGGAAATCAAAACGAGCTTAAAAAACAAAACGTTGAGGTAATGACTTTTACCAAAATCAAAGAGGGGGCCAGAATCAAATCTATTCCAATGCAGCATTGTGAAGTTTTAACTTAAAACAACAATAGTTGGAAAAGGTCATAGATTCGTTGTTGTCGTTGACTGATCTACCGTTCGCATAATGATGCATTTCCCTTGACGAGCTCCATTTCTCAGGCCAGTCCTCCCATTCTAATGGAGGCTGACAACACAATTGAACCGCTGTAGAGAATGGGTCAAGTTGCCATTATTCTAGATCCACAAATAGATGGATTGGTTCGAAACTCTCAGACAGTAATGAATTGCCAATACCTTTTGCAAAGTTTAAAAACCACACCCTGTTTTGGACTTGTAATTGTTCAGATTTTTTGAGCGATCAGATTAAACCCTCTGGCCAGACTGAAGGAGTAGGAGGAAGGAAGAGCATAACGCCAGAGAGTATTGTAGAGTGAAGAGAAGGATGGAGGAGGAAGAGCAGAGGCCAGAGTATTGTAGAGTGAAGAGAAGGATGGAGGAGGAAGAGCATAACGCCAGAGAGTATTGTAGAGTGAAGAGAAGGATGGAGGAGGAAGAGCATAACACCAGAGAGTATTGTAGAGTGAAGAGAAGGATGGAGGAGGAAGAGCAGAGGCCAGAGTATTGTAGAGTGAAGAGAAGGATGGAGGAGGAAGAGCAGAGGCCAGAGAGTATTGTAGAGTGAAGAGAAGGATGGAGGAGGAAGAGCAGAGGCCAGAGAGTATTGTAGAGTGAAGAGAAGGATGGAGGAGGAAGAGCAGAGGCCAGAGAGTATTGTAGAGTGAAGAGAAGGATGGAGGAGGAAGAGCAGAGGGCAGAGAGTATTGTAGAGTGAAGAGAAGGATGGAGGAGGATGAGCATAGAGGGCAGAGTATTGTAGAGTGAAGAGAAGGATGGAGGAGGAAGAGCAGAGGGCAGAGAGTATTGTAGAGTGAAGAGAAGGATGGGGGAGGAAGAGCAGAGGGCAGAGAGTATTGTAGAGTGAAGAGAAGGATGGGGGAGGAAGAGCAGAGGCCAGAGAGTATTGTAGAGTGAAGAGAAGGATGGAGGAGGAAGAGCAGAGGGCAGAGTATTGTAGAGTGAAGAGAAGGATGGAGGAGGAAGAGCAGAGGGCAGAGAGTATTGTAGAGTGAAGAGAAGGATGGAGGAGGAAGAGCAGAGGGCATTGTCGTACGTCGGATAGCGTGACGAATCCATCTTTTCTGTTGGTTGAGGGACAAGCGTCGTGTAGAAGTGATGCCACCAGTTAGAAGACAATGGGGCAGAGAGTAGATTGGAGAGGGAGATAGGCTGTGGATGAACACAGGGGACAGAGTGATGAGATGTTTGGATAAGGAGAAGAGGATGATTTACTGGTGTTAATGAGGAACGGGAGAAGGTAGTGTAGACAGTGTTTGGAGACAGGTATGAGAGAGAGAGAGAGCGCGAGAGCGAGAGCGATCGAGAGTAGCACTGAGGAGGAATGGGTAAGGGCTATGCTGGCACAATGGGGCGAGGTGAGTGGTATGTGTGTGTGAGAGCAGAGGGGGTGTGTGGATGCGTGTCAGGTCTCCAACTCCATCTTCTGAGTTGTTGCGTCGGTTCTATTAGATGGACAGATGTGCCCGCTGTGCTTGTGAGCGTGGTGTGTGAACGAGCAGGACAGGCAGCCCCACGGTGGGCAACTGACACACCCGCACGCACACACACCATCCTAAGAGTCATCAGCTGGTTACCAGGAGACACCGCTGAAAGGTCAGTTCTAAGGAGATCTTATCGCCTCCCTCCACCCGCCGTCATGACAACAGGGGAGGTGTGTGTGTAGGACAGGTGTGTGAGGCGTGACATGGCCGTCTTAGGGTGTGTGATCTCCCTGACTGACTTGCTGTGTGTTCACAAGTTCAGTGTTAAACTCTCCTAGAAACCACACCCTACGGGTTATCAAAATTAGACAGCAGATTTGGACCAAAATCTAAACTCAAACCAAATGGATTGCTTTATTTAAAATATTGAAAACAGAACACATGTAACGTACAGTATATTGTGGCATCTGGCGCATGGCTTGATAAAAGCACAACAAAAAGGAGTACATTCTTTTCATTGACATTATTAAGCTGAAATGTTAAGGACAGTTGTCAGGAAGCGTGTGTTTCTGAGGCACGTTTAAAAATAACACTTTCAGTAAAGACTCAGTCTTTCAATGGCTATTCTATGGCTTGTCCTAGATAGTTGCAGATGTAGATGTATTTCAAAGTCACTTGACAAATTGGAACAATCAAAATACTCCAGTATCTCCATTGAAAAGACTTGGACAACGGTTTTACAAAGTGGATTATGACCGAGCACCGTCCCAGACTATAATGGATTGCAACTTTAGGACGCCATATTGTTTCAGTGTTATGTCCCATATGACTGATATCTAAGGTACATGGCCACCCCATTGTTGAAAGCTACTTGTTATCCTTTATAAAAAATGAGCTCTGTGGGCATTTTGGCCACTGCTGGCTCCCATAGCTCGTAGACAGCGAACATGTACAATTGACCACAAGAGACAGTGAGGATACATATCCCTGTGTTAGAAAACAAGACTAAGAAGAGCAAATGCAGGAAAAGGTAACAGTCAGTGACTTTATACCCCTCTACTCCCCTCGAGGGCAGGATACAACAGATGCCGTTAAGACCCTTTAAAGCCGTCTAAAATCCCTCCATCCACTCGGGCTGCAGCGGCTGCCTTTACACAACCTGTCTCACTACAGTGGAGACAAGGAGTCACCAGGGAGTGCTGGAGGGGTCGGATATGACCATCTTCAAATGGCCTACTCCTCTCTCCTCACTCTCCCTCATCCCCTCTCTCCAAAATGGCCTGCTCTCCTTCCTACACCCCCCCCCCCCCCCACCCCCCAATCTCCTCCCTCCCCTCACCCTCTCGTCTCGCTCGCTCTCTGGTAAGCTGGATCAAATCAAACGCGGGGTGAAGCTAATGCCGTCTCTCTGGTGGTTACTCTACAAGGCGTTTTGTGTCGGCAGATAGCTACACAAATTAGCATTGTTTCACAATAGTCTCCCCCACCAGGACAAGCTAATTCAGTTACTGTGGGACCACAGGGGCCAGAGCCCGTCAACCTGTATAACGACTTCACCACTACAGATATGGCTTGGGAAATGATTTATCTTCCAAATTAAGTTAAGAAACGAATTTCTGATGGTTTAAAATCACACTGTCTGAGAAAAGTTAATAAAAGACGCTTTATGAATTGGTTTGAAGAGGATGGGTTGACTGAATCAGTCCTTTGGTCTGCTTAAAAGGGTGCTGTAATAAAACCGGCCTCTGTGGCTGTTGAATAAAGATGCATGGTGGCCTACCATTCTAACACTAGCGTGACATCCTGAACATAGAGCAGTATAAAATGTAGTTCTGTGTTCCTCTGATAAATACATTTAAAAAAGGGGCAAACAAGCGGTCAGCTCCTCCTCCTCTTCATCCTTCTCATCCTCCTCTCTCTCTCATTTGTTTTTGGCGGCCAGGGGCTTGCGGCTGATCTTTTTGGTTTTGTCGTTGTTCTTCTTCGGAGGCTCGGGGTTGGCCTGCATGTGTCGGCCGTACAGACTGTGGTAGGAGAAGAAACAGGGATTTGTGTTACATACTCTACGTATGCATTCATGCACAGCTACACATCTCTTGTCCTGACTATTCTCTCGTGTTGCATCAAACATGTACAGTATTTAATTCAACCTCTTATTAGACTAACAATTAATTAAACGTCATTACAGCATTTATACCCATTTTTAATAAACAGGGCTAAATAAATAGGACATAATCAAAAGACAGATGAAAGAGAGAGAGAGAGAGAGATGGGGAAACACTATCTATGTGAGGCTAAACAGCCCCAGTTGGGGATTATCCTGCAGAAGAACAGGGAATACACAGAGACAATTATCTTAGAACTGGGCCGCTCTGGCTAGGGAGAAAAAGAGAGGGAAGGGAAGAACAGTCCTTTCCAGTCCACTGCTCTTTCACTCTCTGTAAGGGAGAGCCACCCATGGGGCTGAGCAAAGTGACAGAGGGCGAGAGAGAGAGAGAAGAGAGGGAAAGAGTGCAGAAGATAGAGAAAGAGAGGGATACATAGAGAGGGGTAGTGGGGGCATGAGAAGAACAAGAAGGAACGGAGGCCATCGATGAAAAGAGAGGTTGTAAACAACCGTCTGGAGAGAGGTAAAGAGGAGAGGAGGAACGGTAAAGAGCAGGTTGATAGACAGGAGATAGCTGAGTGCATGTTACTGCCTGGACTGCATCCCACTTGTTGAGGGTAAATGAAGAGTGCCATTTCAGAAATAGTCATAATTGCAGATTAGGAAAATGTCAAGAGTCTGATTAGCTTTATGGAAGAAGTTCAATTCTAATACAGAAATTTGAGATATAGCCATGCAGAGCTTCTCACACGCACACACACACAAAGGTGTTGACTGACTCTCACGCTGCATAAATCAAACACATTTTTCATTAATAATGTAGATAGTTAATATTTCACTTTTGACAGAGCGATATTTTTACTGTCTATCAGCATAAACAAAATTCTGTTGCGGCTTCTTGCTCTAACTAACCCCTACTGTGAGGGTTAACACCGTAACCATCTGGATGATGGACAGAACCCCCCCCCCCCACACACACACACACACACACACACCTTCAAATAGAACACCAAGATGTTGGTTTAAGTGTGGCCAAACTCAACTTTGGATAGTGCACTTTTTATTTCTTTTAAATGATGGTTCGTTAACATGTCATCCCTTTGAATTTCCTTCCCACTACTTATCCATAAAGTAACTACAAATCAAAAATGGAGTCTAGATTCTGTCATCCCCTGTCTGTCACTGTGATGGAAGAACCTGGAATCTTCTAGCTCTACAGGCACATCTCTCTGTGTTTGGCCCAGTGTCAGGCCCCCCTCCTGGGGCTTGGGAGCAGTTGCCCCCCCCTTCCTCCAGAGCTGCTGCCCAGCCAGGCGTGGTGCTTTGGCCCAGGAGAAGGGGGTTGGCTGGGGGCTAGGAGCCACTCCACTGGCCCCTGGGGGCCCCCAGTGTCTGGAAGAACCAGGGTCCTAAGAGATATAGTTCTCTTTCTACTTGGACATCAAAACTATTTCGCTACCATGACCAAGAGCAGGGACAGACTCCGGCATAAAGCCACAGCATTACCATTGGAATGCATTCACATGGCCTACGCTGTTTAACCGGTATATTACTCAACTAATAGAGAAATCAGGTAAGAATGAAAGAGAGAGAGAGACACACAAGAGGAAAATAGGCATGTGTTTGAGTATATAAGAGAGCAGGGATCTAGTGGAATGGAGAAGGGGGGGTGACTGATGGAGGGAGCTGCTTAAAAGAGCGGGTTTACTCATTTTGTCAATAACATGCAGTGGGGCGCAGCACTCAGTAGTGTCATAACAAGCCACTGTGTTTCTGCATAATTGTAGCTCTCGCCCCACTGATGGATGATTTAGAGGAAGGGGATGCAGAGAGGAAGAGACAATCCATTGTGTCATAAAAAAAAAATCAATCCGAGGAGAATAATACCCCCAAATGAATGATGGAGTGTTTTGGATCAAGGGAGTCACTAAAGAGGAGGGATAGGAACTGTATGAACAGGGTGTAGGCCAAGGCACTATGATAAAGATGTGTTTGGAAATGTAGTACACTAATTATAGTGAACAAAAATATAAAGTGTTGGTCCCATGTTTCATAAGCTGAAATAAAAGATCCCAGTAACTTTCCATATGCACAGAAATCTCATTTCTCTCCTTTGTGCACAAATGTGCTTACATCCTACATCTTAGTGAGAATTGCTCATTTGCCACAATAATCCATCCACCTGACAGATGTGGCATATAAAGAAGCTGGGGGGAAAAAAAGCATGATCATTACCCAGGTGCACCTTGTGCCGGGGACAAAAGGCCCCTAAAATGTACAGCTGTCACAACACAATGACACAAATGTCTCAAATTTGAGGGAGCATGCAATTGGCATGTTGACTGCAGGAATGTGCACCAGAGCTGTTGCCAGATAATTTAATGTTAATTTCTCTACCATAAGCCACCTTCAACATCATTTTAGAGAATTTGGCAGTACGTCCTAACGGCCTTACAACCGCAGACGATTTGTAACCACGCCAGCCCAGAACATCCACACCCAGTTTCTTCACCTGCAGGATCGTCTGAGCCCAGCCACACGGACAGATGATGAAACTGGAGTACTTGTCTGTAATAAAGCCCTTTTGTGGGGAAAAACAAATTATGATTGGCTGGGCCTGGCTCCCCAGTGGTTGGGCCTATGCCCTCCCAGGCCAGCATCCCTGCCCAATCATGTGAAACCATAGATTAGGGCCTAATGAATGCATTTTAAATTGACACATTTCCTTATATGAACTGTGACTCAGTAAAATCTTTGAAATTGTTTCGATTTTTGTTCAGTATATTTTGAAACCCAAAGATGACCCCATATTCAAGTTAAAACACATACAGTAACACCGGTAACATTTAATTTGAAAGCATACTAATGCCTACATTGGGTTGTTATAAACATGACTTAAAGCTTGACATAATATATCATGAATGTTGACAACATATTGTCTCATTGGCGGTCTCAGCATTACATCTAGTATGAAGCATGATAGGTTGAAACCTCGCAAGGTTTGCAAGACTACATCAGGTCTTACAAATGTCATTGAAAATGTAGTCTCGAATGTCCTCGTATAGGCTCTCTGTTACCAGGATGACTTATGGTGTGGAGGTCATACAGTGTAACATAGTTCATGTAGCCTGGCTGTGTATGATGTTGTTGGGAGTCATCTGAAGGAGTGGTAGAGTTGGTTTATTCCCCACCGAGACATGCAGATAGAGGCTGATCAGACCGGGGCTTGTCAGGATCAGTGTTGACAGAAACACGTACAAAGACACACAACACTGTTTCAGGAGTTAATTGGTCTTGTTTTACATTGGTCTGATGAGGTGGAGAGAGGTGAGAGGTGGAGGGGAGGAAAGGGGAGAGGAAACTGGTGGGATCAACAAAGCATTCCTCCTCCCCCCAGCCATCCCGCCCTCTCACCCCCCTTTTCCCTCCATCCATCAATCCCCAGCCCCCTCCCTCCCGCTCTCTTTCTGACAGTCTCAGAGGAATGACATGGCAGAGGAACATGAGTGGAATACTGAGGAACCATGGGGAAGATGTGGGGGAGGGGGTAGACACGGGGGAGAAAAGAGGGAGACACAGCAAAGATATGCTCTATCATGCCACCTGAACAGCATGCTATTGTTTCTCTGCTCTGGGCTAGAGAGCCGCTTTCCCGAGGGCATCCCGCGGGCCCCGACAGAGAGCATTGCGGCACAGTCTACATTTTTCATGCTGCGCAGCGGGAGTGGGCGGTCAGACAGACAACTTTGGGATGAAAATATTTCTTCGCGCCACAGATTATTTAGAACGGTTGTCTTTCTGTTTGGTATGTGTTAACTATTGTATTAAAGCACCTCTGTCATACTATTCACACACTCTCAAAGGATAATTCTGCTTCAAGTTCAGTAACCTACCTCTCCTCTCGTGTTGGGCGTGCGAGGTCAAATGCAGCTATGCGTGGTCTCACTTAAATAGCCTGTAGCCTGTCTTTCCATGGAAATGAACTTCTAAATATAATAGGTTGGGTTAGGCTCCGACATTGACTGGAAATCAATATTGATAACACATTTATTTATGTCTGCCTGCTCCTATCAAAGTTATTAAAGATTATTTCGAAAAGGTTGTCTTTTGTTTTGTAGGCTATTCGTTAGTGTGTTAAAATCCCCTCTGTCGCAATATTCACCAAATCAAATAACCTAATTCTTGCTGATTTACGTTCAGCAGCCTACCAATATTATATTTTGTTGGGCGTGCGAGATCAAGTACGCCTATATTTGTGGTCTCGATTAAATAGCCTGTAGACTAGGTTATATGCGCTTTGACGCAAAGCGCAGTTGTCCTTAACTTCCTAAATATGATAGGCTTGTTTAGAATCCGACACTGACTGGAAATAAATACTGATAACACATGTATTTTACTCTGCTTGCAAATCATCCTGCTCTGTAGAATCATCCAGTTATGCAAAATGTAGCTCAAGTCAAGTAAGTAGCCACTCTCCTTTATAACTGTATTCTCTTTCAAACTAGGTCTACCCTATTGGCTGATATAGCCCAATAAATACCGATATAATGAGCCATGTGAGAGGCCTCCCAAGTGGTACAGTGGTCTAAGACACTGCATCGCAGTGCTAGCTGTGCCACTAGAGATCCTGGTTCGAGTCCAGGCTCTGTCGCAGGCTGCGCACAATTGGCTCAGCGTCGTCTGGGTTAGGGGAGGGTTTGGCCGGCCGGGATGTTCTTTGCGCTCTAGCGACTCCTGTGGCGGGCAGGGCACAATGCACGCTGACATGGTCACCAGGTCCACAGTGTTTCCTCTGACACATTGGTGCGGCTGGCTTCCGGGTTAAGCGGGCGTTGTGCCTTTCCTGAGTCTGCGAGAGTTGCAGCAATGGGACCAGACTAACTGGGGAGAATTTTCTTTTTTTTTTTAAATCTCTAGTTTTTGAACCTATATCTTGGGCTATTTTTGATCTCGGCAAAATTGCTGGGACCGTGGCTGCAAAAGGAACTGCGTCACATAACGAAAACATTTTGAATTTAGGTCTAAGAGCAGCCGTTTAACTTGTAGGTCTAATCCGTTAGATCACAAAATCTACTGAGCTAAAATATGGAATTGCTTTATTAAGATGGTCAAAAAATGTATCATTTAGCCAATTGATTTTGAATTTTAGGACACATGCAGGTATAATTAATTTTTTGGCAAAACATTGAATTGGGCCTAAACTGCGATAGCCCATAGAAACGCATTGAATAACGTCCATAAATTGCAAAAAAGACAGTCAAAAAATAACAAGGTTTTGAAGTGTCTGTCCTATATCTATGAGATATGAGAAAACTTTGATCCAATGTTTAGACCCAGGTTTTGGTCACGTTATATATTTTTGGCACTTTTGCTATTTTGCCAGTCGGTATGGAGTTACCTTCAGATGACTGCTGGAAAGCTTGTGGATGTCGTAGAGCCAAACAACCGACACTGTAGTGTTTGTGGGAGTCATATTAGTTTGGTGACATATTAGTTTGTAGCTCACACAGTTTTGGATTTACAGACTATTTATTTACGATTTTCTTGTTTGGAACCTCTTGTGTGTAGAAAAAGCCATTTATGGCATATGTACAAACTTTATAACGGAGGACAGACGGGATTGAGCTGCAGCCACTACAATAAACTAAGTCTCTAGGATAAATACACGGTGAGCTATTCAACATTCAAAATTAAGTGACCAAGTGACGCACGGGTGCGTCAATCGACTTTGGTTAGCCATGTTGGCAAAATGTATGCCCAAGTCAAGAAAGCTTACCAGCAGTTTTATTCTCCTATTTTCTACTGTAGATATGTCATTTAAAATTTGTTGATTCCGTTGTTGCTAGCGATATTCAAAGAAATATTGGGGGCAAAAAGTAGAAGTTCCATCCCATGGGAAAGTCTACACCGAGACATCCCATTCCCCTCTTCCTCCTTCTCTCCTGTTCCTCCATGTGCTCTATCCTCCCCCCCTCTCTCTCTCTTCCTCACTCTGTCACAGTCTGTTGTTCACTGGAGAGGCCAGAGCCCAAGGGGAACATGGGATATCCACAGAACTGCCCCCCCCCCCCCTGGCCACAAACACACATACATACAGCGCAAATCATTGAGGGCCGACTAGAGTCTTGTTACGACCGTACATGGGCAGCAGCAGCAGTTCTGTCTCTGCATAAACACAAAGATTTCCCATAGCATTGCAGTGAGTGGAGAGGGGACTGGATAGGACCCTTGTGAACACTTAGGGCCACTAAAAAGGGGAAAGCAGCCCGGAGAACTTAATGGGTCCTGGTGTGGTCTTAGAGACTCTAAGACTTTTCTATTTTCCATTTTACACGGCTTAAATAATCAAGGCACTTGCCAGTGTATGTCCATAGGTTCTCTCTCTCTTGATAATTGTGCAGCACCATGGGTCATTGATCTGATATCAGGTGTTCTGCAGTAGAGCTGGGGGATATGGACAAAAATCGCAATAAATTGCCTAAATTGATGCGATAACAATAAATACAAGATACGTTTATAGCAATGTGCACCGAAGTATTTATATTTATTATCCTTTAAACTACTACTACCAGTTTGAGGTTATTGCCATCAATTGTCCCATTAACAAATCACACATATTAGCAAACGCAATCCATTATAAATTTTGCTAGTATAGGCTGCTTATTGTAATGAACAATATCTGCAAAATGCCTATGATAAGTGATCGGTATGGTCAGCATTGAAGATTTTCAGTTTATCGTCCCAGCTCTATCCTTTATCATCCTGTTCCATTTTTGATTTTTTTGTTTAATCATTTTTTGGGGGTCCTTTTAACCCCTTTTCTCCCCAATTTCGTGATATCCAATTGGTAGTTACAGTCTTGTCCCATCGCTGCAACCCCCGTATGGACGTGGGAGAGGTGAAGGTCGAGAGCCATGCGTCCTCTGAAACACGACCCTGCCAAGCCGCACTGCTTCTTGACGTACTGATCGCTTAACCCGGAAGCCAACCGCGCCAATGTGTCGGAGGAAACACCTTACAACTGGCGACCGTGTCAGTGTGCATTGCGCCCGGCCCGCCACAAGGAGTCGCTAGAGCGCGATGGGACAAGGACATCTCGGCCTGCCAAACCCGGACGATGCTGGGCCAATTGTGCGCCGCCTCATGGGTTTTCGGGTCGCGGCAGGCTGGCAACACGGCCTCGGGATCAAACCCTGGTCTTTTGTGACGCCTCAAGCACAGCGATGCAGTGCCTTAGACCACTGCGCCACTTGGGAGGCCGTTCCATTTTCAGTTATACAGTTATTTTACAGCATTACTATAGGTTTTACAGATGGAAATATACTTCTGAGGGAAATCAAGATCTACCATTTCTATCAATTGCTCTAGTTATAAGAAGTTAATTCAAACTCATATGGCACCTAGAAATATGTACAAACTCTTACTTTTGTCATTTAGCAGAAACTCTCATCCAGAGTGACTTACAGTCAGTACATTCAACTAAGGTTAATAGGAGGGAAACAACCACATATCACAGTCATGGCAAATTCCAAGTATACCTTTCTCTGTACTATGCATCGGAATCTGCAAACCTCAGAGAAGAGAGTATCTATAGGTCAGGTCAAATGGGGTGAGAGATCACTGGAGTCCCATCACTTCTCATTAGCTGGGCCTCGAGGACAGCTCTATAACACGGGCCCCTGAGTGGCCAGGGGCCTCCTACAGGTTATCAATCAGACACCTCATTAAAGGACAAACATACAGGGGCCTTTTGTCTCTACCTTTGCTCTCTCCCCCACGCTCTCTCTTCCCCACTCTCCCTCTCCTTCTTTCTCTCAGTCCCCGTAATGAATGGGGACAAGGGGCCAATCGAGGGCCCCAAACAGCACGATTGAGGCCCCTGTGAGGAAGAAAAATCTGAGAAATCAATGATGTAACAATAACACAAATTAGCCTCTGTACAACATGAATTATTAACGAAGTAGCCATCCACTTCTATGGCACAAATACAGTCCAACAACCTCATATACACAGTAGTAGGCCTGCACTAATTGCCTAGAATGATACACGACTCTTGAGGATCTACATTAGGGTCATTGGTATTATCATTTCTCTCAGGGGTATACGCATTACAATACGTTGGTGCTATGAGTTGTGTAAAAGCGGAGGTAGAATATCCCACATTTTTCTTACCCTCGTTGGTCGGTGCCACACGTAGGCATAGCAGTGGGCTGGTCAGTCAGCAACAATAGACTGTTCGATCATCCTTAAGGTTACAGCTAACGATGTGGGCAGGCAGGGAGGAGAGTAGGAGTGGAGGGAAGATCTGTCATAGGCTGGGAGCACAGCTCGTTTGTCATGCGTCTTAATTATTGTCATTTAGTCTCATCGAGCCTCCCCATGGATTTCCTGTGGCCTTGTCACTATGGATTTAGGCTGAGGCAAGGAGCTGGACAGTTTATTCTATCCCTGTGGTTTGTGGTTATATACCATAACAGGGTCTGATGTACTGTGGTTATATACTATACAAGGTTTGTATAGTGTAGGACAGTATGGAAAACGATCTGCAATCTGCCACTACAAGACAATAACACGCCAGGTCTTCACTGTCCTCCTCCGCACGTTGTCATCTTTCTTCACAGAAGAGAAGTGCTTTTCTTTCTAATGGGCAAACTCTAGATCTGTGAATATAAGGTCGATTTTCAGGTTTCAACTATCACTGACTGCTTCAGTCCGTACTGAGATTGTCAAAGTTTGCTTATAGCTCATCAGCCATTTCACCAGCTTCATACACCGACAGCTGCACTACTAGCTCCTCAGCCTCGGCTAGCTCCAGACACATACTAGTCACAGAGGGAGCAAAGACCCAAATGGCAGCCGTTCCCAGTAGCCAGTGGGCCCCTGTCCACCCATGTCAGCGAGGCGGGGCATATTCATTAATGCATGAATATAATTAGCTCGGAGGATGAAAGTCTGAAAACTCTTCTGAGCACATTCAGCAGAATTAACGAACTAGGGCTAGGTAGCCATGCAGAAACGCCTGACAAAATATGCTAAGGTAAAGTGTGTGTGTGTGTGTCGGGGGGGGGGGGGGATGTTAGTTAGCTACACCAGAGAGAAGCTTAGTGCAAAGGATTTTCCTCCCCTCTCCTACTGTGCCGCTATGACACTAACGTGTTAGTTGAATTCAGAGTTATCAACACCTGATAACATCATCTATCACCTTGCCTCTCTCATTGTACTTTCTGAGGTCGGACTCAAAACAAAACTCAAAAGTCCTACAAAAATAAACAACTCCACAGAGGTCTATGGTTTAAAAACACATCATTTTAAAAATCACGTGACTGACATAGCCCTATGGACCCTGATCAAAGGTAGTGCATTACATAGGGTACCATTTAGATAGCAGACTCAGCGGGTGGGTTTGTAAAGTGCTGAGCACCTGTGTCTAGACCAGACAAACCCTGATTGGTTGCTAATGATCCGAATGCCCACACAGCATTGAGGAGAACACTTCCTAATATGTTTAAAGTATTTTTTAACTGATACACCTAGAGCCTATTTAGCTTCAGTCTCTGTCTGGAGCCAGCAGTAGTAGTTTCACAGCAGGTGTGTGTGTGTGTGTGTGTGCGCACACCTGTCATGCATATTTCATACGGAGCTTGTTAACTTGACAGAAATAATTGGCAGCCGGACTAGTGGACTGACAGACAGCGGCGAAGGGAAAGCCATGGCATAATCATAAAGCATTAACACATGGTAAACTCAAATTCTGCTCCTTTACACACACAACAGATTTCTCTCGCTCCATCTCTCTCTCTTCTCTTAATGGTTGCTGATAAGAGAGGGTGGCTAGCGTTCGTCACTGCACAGCTGTCCAGAGCTGACTGAGAAATGAAAACACAATTAAGCCAAAACACACACACACACACACACACACTTCATTTGAAGAACTAAGAAGGATGAAGGGGAGAGAGGAGAGAGGGCACTACTTAACAGTCCAAACCCTTCTCCTTAAAACACACGCTACTAAACGGATGAGTATACTGGTGGTGCACTATGGTTTGGGGCTTCAGAAAACCACAGAAGACTGAAGACAAATCTCAACACAGCTATTTCTGGATACTATTGACAACGCCGAGAGAAAGCAGTGATCGTGATAGAAGAGACCTTAGTGGGGCGAAGGTAGGATTGAACTATACTCATGCAGAATGTCTAATGCTCTATAGTGTAGTACCAACTGCAATGTATTCTTTGTTCAAGAGAACATACCAACAAGTACAACATGTTCTGCCATGCGTTGCATTGAAAAGCACATTGATACACTTATCCCTGAGCAAGCAATGAAAATAAACTCCATGACATGTTAGGGAATAAACTGATGTAGAGACAGAAGGGAAGAGGGAGAAAGAGTGATAGGAGAAAGAGAGCTAGATGGAGGCAGAGTAAGAGAAGGGAAAAGAGTGAGAAGGAGAAAGTGGGAGAGGGAAAAGGGAGTGCGAGAAGGAGGAATAGAGAGTGAGTCTTGAGTAGTGGTGTCTGAAGGACACTGAGGAAAGTGAGAAGGATGCTGTTGTGCGTATGAATCCTTCGGAGACCAGACACAACCCGGAGGTCTGTTAACGCCTGTCTAATGTGAGATAACCGTTACCACCCCCCCACCCCCCCACACACACAACCTGGGTTCAAATACATGCATATTTAATTATTAGTTACTTAAAAATGTATTTCCTGTGTATTTTCAAATAATGTCCCCAAATCACGTACTTCTATTTGAAGTATTTGAAAGTATTTTCAAATAACTTCCTATAAATACTTTTTTCCAAATACGACACAAATACGAAAAATTGGGGAGGATTTAAAAATACACTGTGTATTTAAATATTTTCAAATGCATGCCAACATTTCAAGTGTATTTCCAAATATATTCCAATATTCAACTACTACCTTCAAAATGTCTTTGAAAGTCATTTCAAAACCCTAAATAGAATTTGAACCCAGGTCTGACACACACACACACACACACACACACACACACACACACACAAAGGGAGCTCATTCAGAGGGAAGGGGACCAGTAAAGTGAAAGTACACTAATAACACCATCCCCCACAAAGTCTGCACCTCGTTAACACACTAACAGAGAATGAGGATCACATAGTCTGAATAGCCTATTTAAAATCCACCTCACAGTGATTTCACAGAGAGTGCTACAGCACACCACGTCCATGATGAGCATAACCCATGTACCAACTGAGTAGACTCAGAGACTAAACCTATTCACTCCTAGCAAATGAGTAATTAAAAATCCTTTTAACACAAAAAAGCTAGAATGGCATCTAAATAAATTGTGGAAGACTTGCGACTACGGAACTTCTGCAAGCAAATGCTTATTTTCTCTCTTGGAGAAATGTATTTTCCACTTTACAGAAGAGGAGGACGTAAGCTGACTGACAAGGAAGGAAGGAACATTGACGCATCTTTGCCAGCTCATAATAGATTTAGGCCTAGAGGCCTTGAATTCTGTACCAAGGAGAACACCAAAACGAAGGTACAGTTGAGGTACTTTATACAAATACAAAACACTATATAATACAAAATATTAGCAGGAACAGTCATCGATCGTGACACTTGCAATCAGTCCCCTGCAATACAAAAGAAAAATGCCAGTATCAACAGCAGACCGTGACGTTTCCAACAACACATTCACCACCACTTTTGTCTTGATGAATCAGCGTATCGATGAGGAAATAGAAAGATGACTTATGAGACAGATAAAGCGAGAGGTCTAGTATAATCTCAGCGGCGGGGACGCCGGTTTGACTTGGCCTGTCTGAGTAGTGATTTATGGTACCCGGCATTTTCATTGACCAGCAGCGTTTAACATCATCACTGATGCAGACAGCATTGATTGTGCATCAAAACATGCCGTTCGTAATATATGCCAGTCTTCAACACCATACGTCTGATGCAGACGGCATTGGTGTGTATCAAACCTGTCGTTGGTCAGTGGCCAGCGCTACATTAGCATACGCCTATCAAAACAGAGGGAAGCGTCCAAGAAAACGTACACTTCGTAAACGTAACACTAAAATAAGTGTACTATATTGGATTGACAGAAACTGCTGTTGGTTTGATTGCAACAAAAGGTGGAACTATGAGCGTAACAGTGCATAGATGCATATTGTATGTTTGCAGAATCTACTGCATTTCAAAAGTAGAGTGGGATGCCATAGTTTTGTATAAACCCAGACAGACATTTCCTTGCACCAGGTCACAGAAGCACATATTCAGGCACGCACACACACACACACACACACACAGGAAGATAAGTTCCAGTGTGTGGATCGAGTCTCTCTGAAGATGTAGGATCAGCTGGATATGAAAGTATTCAACAAAGGGATTTGTTCTGCGTCCGCCTCCCAATGACGGCCTACTAAACCCTCCCCTAACCCAATTTTTTGCCACCTCAACCTAGACTGTATCTCTGGTCTTCTAGTTTACTATTTTCTTATTTTCTTCATTTAACTAGACAAGTTAGTTTAGAACAAATTCTTATTTTACAATGACGGCCTACCCCGGCCAAACCCTCCCCTAACCCGGGCGACGCTGGCCCAGTTTTGCACCGCCCTATGGGACTCCCGATCACGGCCGGTTGTGATACAGCCCGGGATCGAACCAGGGTCCGTAGTGAAGCCTCTAGTACTGAGATGCAGTGCCTTACGCGTCGAACACACCGCCAGAGTCCTTGCGCAAAATAGCACGCAGCATCATCGGAATATGTACGCAACAAAAGTTCATAATTCCCCTTCTGCTGCCATTTCTGTCAAGCCGTCTACACATAGTTTGACACATGCATTCGATAAACCCAATGTATGCACCACACCGAACGCACTGCAACTGCCTCTGCAAACGCAATGCTGCAAGGCAAACGCAGCGTTTCATTGGAAATGAATGCAATTCTGGTGTACCAAAATCCAATGACGCTGTTGGTGTTCAAAAAGAAAGGAGGACCAAGGCACTCTTCACATAATTAATTAAAATGCCTTTATTAGTATGGCATGTTCAATAGAAACAAAGTTGTTTAAAAACCGACGCGTTTCGGCTGCATGGCCTTCGTCTGGGAGTACAGAAAAAGGAGAATACAATGTCCTCTTTTGAAAGGCTTTTCCAATTAGCCCTAATTAGAATAGGGAGTGGTTACCAAATTGGACACACCTAGTAAGCAATAATATACACATGAAAAGGTGAAATACTGTAGCTATGCTATCATGAGCATACAACTCCAAGCTAGAAGCATCAGAACACCCAGAGAGGCAGTTCCAACCCTAACCATGACTGGGAGAAGTGTCCAGAACAAGAAAGCAATATATTCCACAGTACACTAGACCACAGCAAAACATGAACAACAGTCCAAACATAGCTGAGGGCAATTGAGCAAAATGTCCACTAGATGACAGCAAATGGACCCATCACGACCCTACAGGAAGGGTGAGAAATCCATATCTTCATTTAAACCAGGGTACTTAGTGGCCTGTAGTTTGTAAATCCAAAAACTTTCCCTTTGGTTTAACTGTTTAAGACGGTCCCCTTCACTAATAGAGGCCGGAATATGATCAATACCCATAGCTTGTAGGGAGGCAGGGTTGCCATGGTGTAAGGACTTGTAGTGCCTTGCCGTGGGGTAGTCTCCATTGCCTACCCGTATGGCGTACTTGTGTTCCGCCAAGCGATCTTGAAGGCGTCTCTTTGTCCGTCCAATGTAGAACACCTTGCACTGTGGACATTCTAATCTATAGATGACATGAGTGGTTTGGCAGTTAATAAAATGCTTGAGGTAATACTCCATTTTAGAAGCGGTGTCAACAAAATACTTTTTCTGTGCAATATTACTGCAATGGTTGCACTGGTTACATTTAAAAGAGCCCTTGGGTTTGTGGTCAAGCCAAGTTTTTTTAGAGTCACCCGGAAGATAACTGTGGACTAATTTGTCATTTAGGGTAGGACATCTCTTAAAGCTTATGACTGGTGGTTCAGGAAAGACTTGGCGTAGTAGCGTATCACTTTGGATGATTCCCCAATTATTTTTAATGATTCTTTTAATGTTCTCTGCTTCAGTGCTGTATTTTGTAACAAAATACACTCTCTCTGATGTATCACGAGGCACTCCTCTTCGTAACAAGTTCTCTCTGTCAAGTAATCCAGCCCTATACCTGCATCTTTCAGGACCTGAACGCTGTAGCCCCGATCCAAAAAGCGATTCTCCAATTCAGCAGATTTGACACTGTAGTCTGTTTCCTGGTCGCAAATTCTGCAGACTCTTTGGAATTGGCCATATGGAATATTCTCTTTTAACCTTTTGGGGTGAAAGCTGTCTGCCCTCAGAATGGCATTCCCATCTGTAGGCTTCCTAAAGATTGATGTGTGCAAACAACTTTTGTCATTTTTACTAATGTCGAGGTCCAAAAAATGAATGTTATCCTTGCTGTATTCCATAGTTAGTTTGATGTTAGGGTTAATGCTGTTAAGGTATTGGTGGAAGGAAATAAGTTCATCTTCTGAGCCGGACCAAAACAGGCAAACATCATCAATATAGCGTCCCCACCATATAATCCGGTCAAAGAAATGGTTATTAGAAGGATCCAAAATGAAGTCATTTTCCCATTTACCCAAGTACAAACCAGCGTAGGAAGGGCTGTAGAAAGCTCCCATGGCACATCCTTTGACCTGTTTAAAAATACGGTCCTGAAAGATAAAGATGTTATGATTAAGAGTCCATTCAGTCAGTGATACAATGAATTCTGTAGGAGGCATCTCAGTTTCAGGCCGGGTACTCAAGAAATGGTGCATCGCTGCCAAACCTTGTTGATGCTCAATGGTGGTGTATAGAGACTCCACATCCATGGTGACTAAAAAGGAAGCTGTACCTATATTCTTCAATTCCTTAATTTTGTTCAACACATCTGTGGTATCTTGAAGATGGGCTGGAAGTGACATCAGAAAAGGCTTAATAAAGTAATCAATGTACGTAGAGATGGGTTCTGTCAGACTTTCATTACTACTAATGACTGGTCTGCCTGGGGGGTTTTCAAGATTTTTGCTTCGATCACACCAACAGACGCTGTTGGTGTGATCGAAGCGTTAGACCGCTGCGCCACTCGGGAGCCACTCGGGAGCCCAGAAGATAGCTACCAAAACTACGGGTTTCAAATGCATAGATAATGTTTAATTGCATAAATAGCTTTGGAATGTGCCGATACTGTACTACAATACCAGTCCCCAGTCACAGACACACAAAATGAAAGCCTCAAGCCCGTCATAGTAATTGATCTGATTCTGGGTTAATAGAACCAACTAGACAGACAGACATTAACTAGAATGACCTGACTGGGTTGTTCCAGAAACAAAGACTCCAAAATAAAACTGCCCTCTATAAGGGGACTAAAATTAGCCTTCCCATCCACACACAGGAAATCTTTAAAAGTCTCGGCTCTTTTAAACAGAAAAACATACTACAAGAGAGAGCGAGACACAGAGAGAGAAATAGAGAGTGTGTGTGTGCGGGGTTTTATAGTATAGATGGGCTCAGCAGTGAACAGACAGTAGAGGTAACTCAAAGCAGACATTGGCAGCTCCAGGGCTTGTCAGACAGGGCTGTGCTGTTGTTGTGAGTGTTATTTCATGCTGTTAGCTCTGGTCTCTGGGTCACTCCCACCAAACTAACTCCCTATTGCTGCCCTATACTTATCTATAACTGGGTTAACTTGCTAACTAGCAAAGAATATCAACAAATGTGCACACTCTGTGCTCTGATCTGAAAAGCAGATTCACTTGTGGGTGATTGAAAGACCTCTTGTGGGCTTCACCCTCCAATAGAATCCTTCTCCGTTGCACTCTGGCTCTGCCTACAACAAAATCACACACTCAATCTTGCAAAGTTAGATTTGTTTTGGTTAGTTACATTGAAAAGCGGCTGATATAATGTTGATTCGATCACAGGAAAAAACGTTAATCTGTATTGTGCAAACTAATGGGGCGAACTCAGTGAAGTTCAGTCTCCTCCTGCGTCTCTGCGCGGCCTGGCATTTCTTCTGTTTGCCAGTCCTGGAGGAGGTGCGTGGCTTAGAGAGAACATTGGTTCCCACCAATGGCCAAGTCTTACAGGTCTGTATCACCTCCCTCCACCAGCTCTCCATCCTTGTGTCTGAGTCTGGCGCTGAGGGAGTCTGGGACATAGACAGCTGGGGCCGGGGTCGGAGCCTAGAGACATCCGCCATCATGCAGGAAGTGACATCATACACTTCTTTATTTATCCCCCTTTTACACCTGACATTGGGATGGAAATCCATAGAGCCCTGAGCAGGAGAACAACGTAACAGAAAGATACTGTACACCGGCGGTAGAGGAACGGATGCCCTGCCTCAGGTCTATAAGAGTGAGTGGGTCTCGGCTGGAGGATTGCGTTGACATGGCAGTCCAGCAGCTCAATAAACAGAACGAGAAAAGAGGGAAGGAGAGGAGAGGAGGGAGAGGACAGAGGTTCCACGCATCCCTCGCTCTGTCCCTAATGAGAAGTAAAGGTTTGAGGGCCCAGGAGAGAGCAGGGCAGGGCGAGGGTCCAACACCATGATACAGCCACAAGACCAGCGGGAGAGGGAGACACACAGACAGTCACACGCATGAAAGTCCTTAACACACACACACACACGTGTCCCATTCTCTCCTCTTAGAGCCCTCTCCCTCGGTAGGTCGGAGTCAGTGAGTCCACTACTGCTATAGGTGTAGGGGTGTTTGTAGATTAGAATACTTACTACTTGTAGGTCTCAGAGCGGACGTATTCAAACACATGGGAGACTCCCAGCTGGAACTGGTCTGCAATGGGGGTCACCCACGGGTTATTCTCAGCCTTGAACACCTGCTTAGGCCCAGTCAGATCCAGGTTACCTGAAGAGAGAGAGGGAGGGAGAGAGAGGGGATGAACAGAGAGAGATTAGGAGATTTAGAGTGATATAGAAAAGTGTGTCAGGGAGGAAAGGAGGGAGGGGGAAGAGGTCAACGGGTGGAGAGATGAAGGTATGGGGAGAAGAGGAGTGAGGAAAGAGGGAGAGAAAGGGCGAAAGAGTGAACAACCTTCTGACAACATTGTGGCGCGGGCGACGGGTCACGGTGCTAATGTGGTCGATGGTAGCACCTCAGAGACCAATTAACACACATCTGATTAGCCCAGCACCGAGAGAGCTGTCTGGACCTAAAACCTAAAACCCCTAGGTCCCCCCAACCTCAACCAACGTTACGCCTGGTCAGAGCAAGCCAACACCAGCAGCCCCATGCTAACTAGTCAGTTGGGTTGTTCAGCTGTTCATCTATAATTGTACAGACTCTAGAGTTTCACTGCTCTTCTTACTCAACTCCTTGCTTTCAGCTTTGTCTGGAAATTTTTTGTGAAAACGAACTAGGGTTGAATTCAGAAGCTGAATGATTTGATGGTTTTACAGTATGGTTAAACTGTAAAAATCTGCATGAAATGCACTTTTTTAGATTTATATTACATACATTTGAAACCTCACCTCCCTTATTTATCCTCTTTTCCTTCCCACCGCTCCATCATCCCTCTCCCCTAGTTACAGGATGAGGTAGGTGTTACTCCCTCTTCTCTCCAGTGTGGTCTTGACAGCTACAATGCCTGATCTTCTATCCCCAAACTTGCACTTCCCCTGTGCACTTGGCTGCTCCTTGTTAGAGGGGCCACTCCCTTTTCATCTCTTTCTCCCCTCATCCCCCTCTGCTCCATCTCTGGAGTACCCCGTCCCTCAGTCGTTCCCGCAGCCTGTCCATCCCTCCATCTCTCTAACATTCTCTCCCGCTACATAATTTCCCCCCCTCTTTCCCTCCATCTCCCATCCTCTCTTTTGGCTGGTGCTGTAGCTGTGGCCCTAACAAGGCCAGAGCAGTGAGACACTGGGATTAGGGAGCCGTGACAGGGAGATTCTAATCAGCTCTACACACAGAGTGAGAGAAACAGGAGACCATCTCTCCCTCCCTCTCCTCTTCCTCCTGAACTCTCTCTCTTCCGAGTTTAGGTCTTGGCTGAAGACATTCCCTTTTTTGGTTTTTACTAACTGATGAAAATATTTCCTTTGTATTGTACTGGAAGGTGTTTCAGTTTTGTAAACTGAGCTGGGTTGAGCTGCAGAACCTCCAGTGGCGAGGGTCCACACATTGTACTCTACAGGCTGTCAGAGAGAGGGTTGACCCCTGGTGACCTCTGTGGGGGTTCATGGGTTTGTGGATCTGTGAAGCATGCAGTCTGGGGCATGCACATGCACGCGCACACACACAGTGGGACGGTGAGGGCAGTGGGGCGATGCTGGGAGAGGCCAGCCAACCAGAGGAGCAGTCAACTACACCTGCGCCCACATACAGTGACTGTGTGTGTCTGTGTACAATAGTGTGTTCGTGTGGTCAGTCTTACCCAGTTCAGGGGGCAGCACAGTGAGCCTGTTGCCCTGAATGTGGAGCTCTTTGAGCTGGGCCAGGTCTCCTATCTCTTTAGGCAGAGAGATAAGGTCATTATCCCTCAGACTCAGCTATGGAGGAGGATAGGGGGAGAGAAGGGGGGATAATGAGAGAGACAGAGGGAGAGATGAAGGACGAGAGAGAAACACAAAGGGAGTAAGAGGGGGGATAGAGAGGGGAAAATAGTGATTTATACATTCTGTATAAAATCAAATCACATTTTATTGGTCACATGCACGTGCTTAGCAGATGTTATTGTGGGTGTAGCGAAATGTTCCTAGCTCCGACAGCGCAGCAATATCTAACAAGTAATATCTAACAAATTACACATATACCCAGTACACATAAATCTAAGTAAAGGAATTAAGAATATATAAATAAATGGATGAGCAATGTCAGAGCAGCATAGACTAAGATACAGTAGAACAGTGTAGAATACAGTATATACATATGAGATGAGTAATGCAAGATATGTAAACATTATTAAAGTGACTAGTGTTCAATTTATTAAAGTGGCCAGTGATTTCAAGTCTATGTATATAGGCAGCAGCCTCTAATGTGCTAGTGATGGCTATTTAACAGTCTGATGGCCTTGAGATTGAAAAACAGCTTCTGTCTCTTGGTCCCAGCTTTGATGCACCTGTACTGACCTCGTCTTCTGGATGAGGTCAATGTATATAAAACATTAAATGTGTACTGTTTGCACAGCAGACATTCATCCACATCCAGTTGAAGTCGGAAGTTTACATACACCTTACCAAATACATTTAAACTCACTTTCACAATTCCTGACATTAATCCTAGTAAATATTCCCTGTCTTAGGTCAGTTAGGATCACCACTTTATTTTAAGAATGTGAAATGTCAGAATAAATAGGAGAGAGAATGATTTATTTCAGCTTTTATTTATTTCATCACATTCCCAGTGGGTCAGAAGTTTACATACACTCAATTAGTATTTGGTAGCATTTCCTTTAAATGGTTTAACTTGGGTCAAATGTTTCAGGTAGCCTTCCACAAGCTTCCCACAATAAGTTGGGTGAATTGTGGCCCATTCCTCCTGACAGAGCTGGTGTAACTGAGTCAGGTTCGTAGGCCTCCTTGCTTGCACACGCTTTTTCAGTTCTGCCCACAAATTTTCTATAGGATTGAGGTCAGGGCTTTGTGATGGCCACTCCAATACCTTGACTTTGTTGTCCTTAAGCCATTTTGCCACAACTTTGGAAGTATGCTTGGGGTCATCGTCCATTTGGAAGACCCATTTGCGAGCAAGCTTTAACTTCCTGACTGATGTCTTGAGATGTTGCTTCAATATATCCACATCATTTTCCATCCTCATGCCATCTATTTTGTGAAGTGCGCCAGTCCCTCCTGCAGCAAAGCACCTCCACAACATGATGCTGCCACCCCTGTGCTTCACGGTTGAGAAGGTGTTCTTCGGCTTGCAAGCCTCCCCCTTTTTCCTCCAAACATAACAATGGTCATTATGGCCAAACAGTTCCATTTTTGTTTCATCAGACCATCAGTACCAAAAAGTACGATCTTTGTCCTCATGTGCAATTGCAAACCGTAGTCTGGCTTTTTTATGCAGGTTTTGGAGCAGTGGCTTCTTCCTTGCCGAGCGGATTTTCCCATGATGTGGCACTGAGTTTGAAGGTAAGCCTTGAAATACATCCACAGGTACACCTCCAATTGACTCAAATTATGTCAATTTGCCTATCAGAAGCTTCTAAAGCCATGGCATAATTTTCTGCAATTTTCCAAGCTGTTTAAAAGGCACAGTCAACTTAGTGTATGTAAACTTCTGACCCACTGGAATTGTGATACAGTGAATCATCAGTGAAATAATCTGTTTGTAAACAATTGTTGTAAAAAATACTTGTGTCCTGCACAAAGTAGATGACCTAACCGACTTGTCAAAACTATAGTTTGTTAACAAGAAATGTGTGGAGTGGTTGAAAAACGAGTTATGATGACTCCAACCTAAGTGTATGTTAACTATCGACTTCAACTGTATACTAAACAATGATTTCCCGACTACAATCAGAATAAAAATTCTTGAGACATCACAATAGGAGAAACACATATTCCATTTTAAGTCCTTATTGTGGGGAACCGTCACTCCTGTATTCAGGCAGTTCTAAGTGACAGAAAATACAAGGAACCAACCAAGCAATACGAAGGAGAGAAAGGATTGAGCACTGATTTTCAGAGGGAGATATTTAGATAAAGGACTCACAATCTGCAGCTTGCCCAGCTTGCCGATGTCTGGAGGAAGCATCTCAAAGTCGTTGTCACTGAGATAGAGTGCACGCAGGGTAGCTGCAATTTACACAGGAGTTGGTTAGTGTGTGTGTGCACTGGACTTTCAGTCCTAACCAGGCCGAAACGTGATCAATAAGACCAGTCACGGCTGATTAATAACCGTTTGCAAGCTCTGGGCAGCTGACACACACATGGGTCAAACATAGATTTACTGCTGCTTGTCTAGTCAGGGGGGGGGGGGTGTCTATATAAACAAACACACATACTGACACACTGGAAGACAGCAGCTCACACTGCCTCTCATTCTCTCTCACAAACACACAGAGACACCCACACACCCACACGCAGAGACACACACCCACACGCAGAGACACACACCCACACGCAGAGACACACACCCACACGCAGAGACACACACCCACACGCAGAGACACACACCCACACGCAGAGACACACACCCACACAGAGACAGACTAGACCAAAAGGGTCATCTTCAGATTCACTGACACTATTCTTCCATCGGGATTTGGGGAGACATCCAGACAGACAGGCATACTTCCTGGTATGTCACTCTAAGGGAAGCAGATCCTTTGGAGCAAAGTAAAATACCAAAAATAGCCACATTACAGGCTTCTAATAGCAACAATGAAAGTGCACATCCTCCTTCTTGTATCTCTGTCTTTAATCATATGCACCTCATTCATTAATCAGTGGCTGTTTAATTTGGGCAGGGAATTAGTAGCGAACTGTGTGTGTGTGTGTGTGTGTGTGTGTGTGTGTGTGTGTGTGTGTGTGTCTGGGCATCATAGCCTGCTCCAGCTTTGATAGATGGAGTGGAGAGGAGAGGAAGTAGTGTGCGAGGCGAGGGGGGTATAAGATTAAAATGGAGCTGATTGCTGTGTGAAGTGCTTTCATTATGTCATCATCAGTATTAAAATAACAGGCCATTAGTAGAGCTAGCACAGCAGCCTCAGAGAGAGAGAAACAGTCAGAGAGGGGGAGACCATCTCTCTCGCTCTCCCCTTCCTTCCTAACTCTCTCGCTCCCACTTTAGGTCTTGGTTGAAGACATTCCATTTTCAGTTGTTTTTTATTTAATTTAAATTTTTACCAGAGAGAGTTTACCAGGGTGGTGGACGGAACGGAGGAGTTGATTGGAAAGATGAGGCCCATGATGATGATGTGCTTGAGTCAGTAATAAAAACGGTGGTCTGCTCTGCGTGTGGTGACAGGAGAAATATTTCAGTCGCACTTGAGTACACGTGTGCGTGCGATGCAGTGTGTGTGTGTGTGTGTGTGTGAGAGAGAGAGAGTGACTCACTGAGGTAGAAGAAATTGCCGGGCAGTGAGCTCTCGTTCAGGTTGTTGTAGGTCAGGTCCAGCACCTCCAGAGCAGGCAGGGACCCGAAGCCTCGGGGCAGAGCACTCATCCTGTTCATACTGCACGCATAATGACAGTTAGAAAACAACGAGTTAAACCAACTCACAGCTTTACAACAGCATGTCCTGAAGTAGTCCTCAACTGAAGAAAAATCAGTGTCACCCTCAGCACAAGAGGACTTTTCCACTTGGTCTAATGGTGAAGACATCGGTTTCCTGAGCCTGTGACTCTATTTCTACAGTAAATCCAATGTACAGTGAACGCAGAGTCATTCTTTTTTCATACTAGCTGGCGTTCACATTGGGAGAAATAACTAATTCTTCAATTGTATTGTGTAATCTCACCTTCCTCATGTAAGGTCACATAAAGTCTTTGTGTTAGGCATATTCTTATAGATAGTGGCAGAACTGTTTAAGGATTCTATAGAATGAGCTCAGGAAGAAGGAGAGGATCAAGGTGTCACTGGGTCTAGCCGGAGATCAGGTTCTGATTAAGCCCAACCATTTAAGCCTCAGTCTATACATCTCCAGGTATTACATTATCAATGTCCACACACACCACAAGAGGCTAGGCCGTCTCAAAGACACAGGGAACACAGTGGAGCGCCTTGCTTTCAGGGCGGATTTGAAAAGCAAAAACAAATTGATTCTGCGACGCCAGGATATGTTTGCAAGGCAATTACAGGTTGGGAGGCAGAGATTGTTTTGACAAATGAGATCAGGTTGGTAGGTACACACATGCGCCTGCACACACACAAACACACACAGTACAGAGTACACACACCGCGCTGAAAGGGACAGTGGGTCCTGAATACGTCTGCAAGGCTTATGTTTCCTAGATTATGGTTGGGAGACGGTGCAGCTGACAGCCAATCCATAAGAGACGCAGAATGTCAGAGCGGTGGAGGAGATTGTAAAAACTTTGGTAATCCCGCGTGACATTGAGACCAATCCCTTATCGCCAGCCCCCATCTTTCAGTGGTGAGGGGGGGGTTCCTCCAATGTCTGGCCCACAAAAGTATTTGGGGTTAAAACTGTAACGGGCAAACTGTTAATTCCACACCTTTGGGCTGTGACTGAACTGGAGTAGAACATAGGAAGAGAAAGGAGAAAACACAAGTAGGACAGATTTTTTTTACCTGTCCAAAAGCACAAGTCACTTGTCCCAAAATAACAAAAAAAAGTGGTCTGTAACACTATTCTGACATCATTGTATGATGCAAGGAACCACTCCACAAAATAAAACACATTACCATATGTTTTACCATAGAGAATCAGACAGGAATGTAGGCTGCACTGCCTATTGGCATCTTTGCATATTCAAGCCTCTGAATACAACACAGCCCCTTTAAGGCTCTCCTGGAGGATGGTTGGCCACCCTTGGTAGCTTTTAAAATATTTCAACATTCCAATTACTTTTGTATATGTCTACAGTGTCTGGAATGTTCTGGAAAGACAGATCCAAAATTCATACAACCACTGCACATAAAAAAAGAGGCTGATGCAACAGATCAGACCGTTTAGCTTAAAAAGTTCGATAGAGGTTTATTTCTTTATATTATAAAGCTCAACAACGCATACATGGCTGTAGGATATTTGCGAACGTTCCAACATGCAATTATCAAAACACACTTCACAAACGCAGCAGCCACGCACAAGCGGTTTCACGTGACAGAGATGAAAATATCCATTAGAAATTAAGAAAAGGAAAACGGCCGTGACTAGGACTATGCCTTTGGCTGCTGGACAATAAAAGAACGTCGATTTGAAAACCTACAGAACAATAATTTCCTCAACATTTCTATGGTCATAATTTGGCTACTTTGAAACAAGTCATGCTTCGTAAAATGACATAAAACATGCAGGTTTTAAAACAATTACGTTTACGGTGGAATCGTTTTGAAATGCTGACCGCCTCCGCTCAGGTTCAAGGTGGGAGAGGTGCGGGGCGCAACAGGCACTGTCCTTCACTCGACCATTACATCTGAACGAGCGGTGCCTCCAGTACGTCGACAGAATCAAGTCTTTAGACGTTAATGTGAATTATCCTTCATTGTATTTTGTCAAACATGACTGGCGTTTAGCCGATATCTGTGTAATTAAAAGTCTCATTAAAGTTTGGCTACATTTTCTGTCGCCTCCCTCATGTCAGCATCGGTTTGGACATGAGGCTGTAGCCAATGTGCGTATCACCTACACTTCCTAACCTTTTTATTTATGTACATGAAAAATGTATTTGAATGTTATGCCAATGTTGGCCTCTGATCTGAGTAATTGTTTGATATTGTGATTTGTGTGAAAAAAAGTCTTTACTTGTCCATTTTGACAACTTAAATCGATATTCTTCTTGTCCAACACATTTTTGTAATTGTCGCAGACAAAAGGAAAAGCGTTAATGTCGAGCACTGGACGAGAGGATGAGCGTAGGAAACAGAGAAAACAGGTTGTGTTCCTCCTTTAAATGCTCACAGAGGACAGAAACACACAATATGAAGTCTTCTCTGGGCCTCTCGATGTTGTCTTGGAAAATAGATAGTTACACACCATGCCTCACGCACACCATTCTTGGGTTTAGCCTTGTCCCTTTGTGCTGTGCACAATTTGACCTGAGAACTGAAATTGCTTAAGATTCATCGTCTTTGGCAGACTGGTATAGGTAGGGAACATAGCTTGCTGTCTTCTATAGTCCTTCAATCTAATCAAATCAAACCTATTGCAAGCTGGTAAATTCTGCCAGTCTTTAATATGGCATTACATAGATCGACTGATCACCACATGAAGAAATGGCATACGCTGTATTCTTACACTGATTAGCCAGATGTGTGATCTAAATTGTTCTAGAATAAATGTGTGCATACTGGTTGATAGTGGTTTATTCCACTATGTGAATGTGAAGTGATGGGTAAAGTGTTAAGGGTAAATTACAGGGGTGAAGTGATTTGTGTCACAAACGGAGATGAGAAAATAACAGGATCCCTGCCCTGACAACAGCAATTCAGTTGAGCACAGAGATACAGCCATGTCCTGAGGGGAAGAGAGAGACCCGCAAATAAACAAGTGTTCAAATTAACAGTTTCCCTCTTTCTCTCACCTGTCTGACAACGTAGGCTTTGTGAGCTTGGAATGAGGATGAAGGAGTGGCATAGCTGAAGAGCCACAGTCGCACACACACAGGACAGGAAATAAAAATATAAAAAAATACAAAATCGGAGGCCTACCCAAGGTTGAGGTGTTTGAGCTTCTGCAGGCTGCTGATCTGAGTGGGCAGCTCTTCTATCTGGTTGTTGAACACATTGAGAACCTCCAGGTTCTTCAAGTCAGCCACGTTGGCAGGAATGGCTGAGAGAGAGACAGAAAGAACATGGAATAAAAATACAGACCACCAGTATTTCTTCCTCCCAGTCTTGTTATTGAACATTGCATACTCTTTCATCACTTTAAAACACAACCATGGAGTCAACCTATGACCAGCTGAAGAACCACTATAGTCAGGCTGATGGTACAGTGTCTTAACAAGCCAATTATCATCCTGTATGTCTTTGATGGCTCATTTAGCTGCTCTATGGCCAGGGCACTCAGGGCAGAGGTTTGACATTTTAATGATGGGGCCATTTATTTTGTTCCCTACACCTCCCCCTATTTTCCGCTCTCACCCTTATCCTCCTGCTCCTCATCCTTTCCTCCCCTCCACGAGTCAATTTTTGAGAGGTGGACAGAGATCGATAGGGAGATAACGAGATGATGCCTCTATCCGATTAGAGGCCTGATCAATGGAGGCGTTGGTTAAGAAGGGATGGGGGGGTACACAAACAGAACAAGTGTACCTGACAGGAATGTCCCTGGGGAGATCAGTGTGACTGAACGTGCCCCTGCCATACTGTTTCCATATCACAGGGACAACATGTCACAAAGGCTAGTCATTGAGGGGTGGGCTTTTCAGTGATGAGGGACAAAATGGATACAGTTACATATCACAATATTATTTAGGACAATATTTTATCAATACTTGGATTTTTTGTTGTTGTTGCTAGGTATCGTTAGCTAGCACTAGTTGGCTGTACCTGCGCCAAAACTCCTGTATTGTTCATCTTATAGCTTGTTCTCCATCTTCTTTTTAAATTGTGAGCCAACATGTTTGTTTTCAGCACTTATTTCCATGACCGATCAAAACTAATTTTCTCATGCTCTCTTCACTCTTTGCAGCAGTCATATAGTGAGCAATATTATTGGAAGATCAAATCACAATATCGAATCCCGTAAATATAGACTTGTGACAATCATATGAGTCGCAATACTTATCGTATCGTGACAATATTGTATTGTTAGGTCCCTGGCAATTCCCAGCGCTAGTGGTTGTGTGTGTGTGTGTAATCTCTGTAGTCTGTAACTAAAGCTTAGTAGCATGTGGAATTAAAAGTATACCAGGGAGAGAGACTTTGTCAACCAAGTCACAACTGGTCCAGTCTGAATCCAAGTCCATGTCACAACCGGTCCAGTCTGAATCCATATCATCACTGATTGATTTAGAGTGGAGTCCTGAGTTGTGAAAAATCGTGACTCGATTCCGATCCCTGGACTTTTAGAGTCCATTTCTCTCCATCTATCCCAGTGGTTTACCCCGCACCACAAAATCAATTCCATTCAGGCTCAGTCTCAATAGATCTGTGAATGTCCACTGAATCAATGCAGAGTGAACATAGGGTCACAGAGTACTGGACCTGGCCACGCAGATCTAGGCCTACGCCTCAATCAATACAACACTCCAGTAATCTCTTTACACACTATTCATTTACTACACCTGCCCTGTATTCATATGAGTAAAGTTAAACTCTTAGACATGCTGAAAACGATACGATTTCGTACCACAAATAACACTTTTATGCTTAATTGTGTTTAATTGCTAGTCTCAATGGAGATAAATGAGAGGGAGAGAGAGCAAGCGAGAGAGAATAGTGTGTGTGTGCGTGTGATATTAAGTGTATGGTATTAAGTGGGTGCCCCTTGAGTGTGTGTGAGGAGGAGGCTGGGTTCAGGTTGGTGCAGCCTGCATGGGGACCCTGTGACACTCGGGAGTTGTTAATGATCAGATAGATAGATTGATGGTAATAGGGGAGAGACGTGTTAGGGAAACGGTCCCAACCTTTAGCTAAGCAGCAACAGCCATCTCATTTCCCCTCTTTCTCCTGCTCCCCCTCTCTCTCTCTCTCCCTCCCTCCCATAGGCTAAGTAAGCACCCTGCTCACCCAGATCACCCTTCTCGTCACCTTCCTCTTCCTCCTCTCTAATGAAAGACTTTCCAAATGTCACTGTAATATCTGACTACCTTGAAAAGTTCAAAAAGACGGCACGCTATCTTTTATATCTGGGCGCGCTTTAAAACAGGCAGGACAAGATCAGAGCCA
The DNA here is from genome assembly GCF_029448725.1 of Salvelinus fontinalis. Lineage (NCBI taxonomy): Eukaryota > Metazoa > Chordata > Actinopteri > Salmoniformes > Salmonidae > Salvelinus > Salvelinus fontinalis. The sequence goes on from NC_074689.1 coordinate 15,202,227, forward strand.
TGGAGGGGAGAGAGGGGCAAAACCCAGTAGAGGTACGGCAAGACGAAGAGTAAAGCCATAAACCACAGCTCCATATTCACAATACAGTGATTTGCTGTGTAAAAACTAAATAGATACAGCTATGAACATTATTGCTAACAGACGGATCAGATGGTCGCACCTGAAACACCTGCAGGTAAATGGGCATGGATGATAATGGTAATTAGCTATTCCAAAAACAAGTCTCTGATCTTCCGCTATAAATAGCATGGAGAGAGAAATGTATAATGGATGTAATCTCAATGTGTGACATCTTAAAATGGGGATTAGGGTGAGGAACAGAACAGGAAACTCAAGATACCAGCAGTATGTGATAAACAATGTGCCAACATGATGCAGGTAGTTAGATGGGAACTCTGAGCTGGTGTCTAGATTAGTTTCAATATCAACCCAACCTGACTGAGGATGCCAAGAGAGATCTTGCGTTTTTTTTGTTCATTTGTTTCAAGTGTATCCCTAGTGAGCTTGTCCCAAAATTAACTACAGACTCTTGTACAGATGATACATTAGTTAACAGACAGACATGATTCTCTGCCTCACCCTTTGTGATTACGTTGCTATGTTACCTGACTTTATGTCATATTAATGCAATAACAACATAATAACGTAATAAACATATTAGCAACTTAAATTATGTTCTTCTTTAAATTACTCATAACACACATGAACCTAGGCTTTGAGATCCTAAATAAAAATCCTCAAGTAAATGCATACTTTGTCAAACACCCCCAGTTAAAACACAGAAAAGTGAACTGACTAATGAGCAGAATTTTCGTTGTTCAAGCTGACTACAGGCCTTGGTCTCCAATGCTCATCTCGGAAAGTGAGCCTTTTAAGGTAAGTACTACAGCACAAGTGTGCCCTCTAGTGGTACTAAGCACAATTGCACACCCTTGAGTTGCCATTCATAGCTGTGTATGTATGTAATTCTGTAAAAATAACTCTTTCAATAATATACACTGTGGCAAGGTTATTAGGTACGCCCATCTAGTACCAGATCGAAACCCCTTTGCCTCCAGAACAGCCCGAATTCTTCAGGGCATGGAAACGCTGCTCAATTGCTATCAAGGGACCTAACGTGTGCCAGAAAAACATTCCCCACACCTCTACACCACCAGCTTGTACCGTTGACACCAGGCAGGATGGGGCCATGGACTCATGCTGCTTACGCCAAATCCTGACTCTGTCATCAGCATGACGCAACCGGGATTCGTCGGACCAGGCAATGTTTTTCCACTCCTCAATTGTCAAGTGTTGGTGATCGCGTGCCCACTGGAGCTGCTTCTTCTTGATTTTAGCTGATAGGAGTGGAACCCGGTGTGCTGCAATAGCCCATCCGTGACAAGGACTGACGAGATGTGCGTTCCGAGATTCCGTTCTGCACACCACTGTTGTACTGTGCCGTTATCTGCCTGTTTGTGGCCTGCATGTTAGTTGGTATGATTCTTGCCATTCTCCTTCCACCTCTCATCAACAAGCTGTTTTCGCCCACAGGACTGCCGCTGACAATGTTTTTTGGTTGTCGCACCATTCTCTGTAAACACTAGACACTGTCGTGCGTGAAAAGTCCAGGAGGCCGGCCGTTTCTGAGATACTGGAACCGGCGCACCTGGCACTGACGGACATACTATGCTCAAAGTAACTACATTTGCACATTCTAACATTCCTTTGAACAGTAACTGAATGCCTTGATGCCTGTCTGTCTGCTTTATATAGCAAGCCATGTACACGTGTCTCACGGTCTGTAGGAGCAAACCATTTACCATGTAAACTGGGTGGTGTACCTAATAAACTGGCCACTGGACGTATGTGTATACTGAGTGTACAAAACATTAGGAACTAATTTCTAATATTGAGTTGCACTCCCTTTTCCCCTCAGAACAGCCTCAATTTGTCAGGGCATTGACTCTACAAGGTGCTGAAAGTGTTCCACAGGGATGCTGGCCCATGTTGACTCCAAAGCTTCCCACAGTTGTGTCAATAGATGTCCTTTGGGTGGTGGACCATTCTTGATACACACAGAAAACTGTTAGGAGGGGAAAAAACAGCAGCATTGCAGTTCTTGACACACTAACTGGTGCGCCTGGCACCTACTACCATACCCTGTTCAAAGACATGTAAATATTTTGTCCTGCCCATTCACCCTCTGAATGACACACATACACAATCCATGTCTCAATTGTCTCAAGGTTAAAAAAATCTTTCTTTAACCGGTCTCCACCCCTTAATTTACAGTGATTGAGGTGGATTTAAGAAGTGACATCAATAAGGGATCAAATATTTCACCTGGTCAGTCTATGCCATGGAAAGAGCAGGTGTTCCTAATGTTTTGTACACTCAGAGTATGTCCAAATTGGACAGAAACTAGGGTTGAGACCAATGTTCCCTCTATGCGGCCCGCCTGCGCAGCCACGCACCTCCTCCAGGACTGGCAAACAGAAGAAATGCCAGGCCGCGCAGGGACGCAAGAGGAGACTGAACTTCACTGAGTTCGCCTCATTAGTTGGCACAATACAGATCAACGTTTTTTTCTGTGATCGAATCAACATTATATCAGCCGCTTTTCAATGTAACTAACCAAAACAAATCTAACTTTGCAAGATTGAGTGTGTGATTTTGTTGTAGGCAGAGCCAGAGTGCAACGGAGAAGGATTCTATTGGAGGGTGTAGCCCACAAGAGGTCTTTCAATCACCCACAAGTGAATCTGCTTTTCAGATCAGAGCACAGAGCCGCACGTCACTGCTTCCTACAAGAGCACAAAATGTGTAGGCTACATTTCAAGATCTCCTTGAAAAGCCAGTCAGGTAAAAAGCTTATGTCTTAATTAAAAGGGCCAGTGTTGTATTTTGAGACAGGCTTGAATATGCAAATAAATAAATAGGCAGAGGGGTAGCCTACATTATCTAATTCTCTGTATGGTAATAATAATAACTTTTACTTTGAAAAGTGGTTTCTTGCATCATACAACACAATGCATTTTACAGTCACCTAATTGGCCCATGGTGTTACAGACCAAGTCAACAATCATTAATTAATGTCAAGCACTTCATAATGTAAAAAAAAGTCTCATGCAATGCAGTCCTGCATTGAACACCACATATAGGCTACTGTAGGCTATATCATAGAAATCAAAAGCTATTTCCATGTGAAAATGTTCTGCGATTCACACAATTGGTTTTGTTGGTTGGCCTACATTGTCCTCAAATAGCCACAATAGCCTATTGGCTACTGTCTAAAACTAAGAGTACAGCCTCAGTGTTCACTGTAAACGCGCTGTAAGTTGCACAAAATTCTCTCAAAGTTCAAGTTTCCGCTCACAAGACCTAAAATTTGCTCAGTGCCCCAAACAATTGGAGGGAACATTGGTTGAGACATCTGTCTGTCAAAGTGGAGAATACTGAAGGGACATGAAGGGGTCTAAGTCTGCTTGCTTCACAGCTGAATAAACAACAGTTAAACCGTCAGAACTTACTTGTGAGCTTGTTGTGACTCAGAACCAGCTGGGTAATGTTGGACAGTGTAACTGCAAAGTAAAAACACAAAGGACACGTGATACATGAACCAGCATTATCTGAGGAATTACTCACAAAAGGCCTACTTACTACAACTGTACTTACTGTATCTAATCAGGCCTATTATTCCTGTAACAAAGACACTGTCATGTAAAGTGTGACCGAATGTGTGAAAATGAACTCCCTGTTCAAATAAACAAGAGTCTATCTGACCAATCCTATAATAAAAATCTACTGTTTGGCCTACAGATGCATAAGGCATGCAGCAGTTTGAAGGCTACACCGTTTATAATAATTATTCATTTGACCAAATCCAAACATAAACCAAGTAACAGTTACTATGAAAAATACATTTGGCAACAGTAAATCAATTTGGCATACAAGCTAGTATGGACTAACATGGAAAAGTGTGATCACAAAGGCACTGTTTGCTTCATATTTATATGCTACATCATCAGCCTTATGTTGATATAGGCCTAATACTGTATAATCCCCAGAGTCAACCAATAGGAATTCAGGGCTAGACAAACGTTTCCCAACTCCGGTCCTCGAGTACCCCACCGACAAGTCCACCTGATTCTACTTGTCAACTAATCAGCAAGCCATATTCAACTGTTTTCCATAGAGAAGATAAGGAAATGGCAAGAAACAGCAACGGTAGGCCCCTACTCACATAACCCTGGAATGTCCAACATGTTTGATACACCCCTGTCGCACATATCGACCTCGGGTATATTCTTCTCCCGACTCTCCTCTACGATTTTCTTCAAAGACTTGGACATTTTCTACAACGTAAACAGGGGAAAGTCAAGGAGTTAGTTGAGTTGCTACTTTTTCCTTGAATGAGCAGGATATCCTACTTTCTATAAACATGGCCAAGAAAGTTAGATTGACTGCAGATAATATGGAATAGGCTATCGTAAGTAAAATACGTTAGAAAACCGCCCATTGTATTTCGGAAACGATGGAAATGGTTACCTTTCGATCGGTATTAATTCCGTGAACAATTCTTGTGTTAAAAGGAGAGATATTTCCAATTTACTTCCTAGACTAAGCGTCTGCACACACCCAACCGGAAGTTGATGTGCGATGATCTGTAAAATGTTCTGCATGCCATAAAAGGGCACTTCCTACAACCCAAACGTATCCCAAACATTCTTCGAGCATAGTTCCCTTTTCTATCCAATCGTTTTCCACAATCCCAGAGAAAAAAAGAGAACGTTAACAAGGATATCCAATTGGATCCACGGGTATTTCCTAACCGAATGCGCTGTTGTCCTTATTCAGCCAATCGGATAGAAGGATGGTGCAACATAAATATGCTCCGCAGTGAAACAATGTAGCGAACGACGCAAAATTCTTATACAGTATCTTCTTCTACAGTATAGACTGTATCCGACGCATCATTGACTGTATCGGATAGTCTAGATTGTAAAAATTACATGAACGCTCGCATAGACATTTTAATAAGCAATAATCAACATGTTACTGATTTGAACAGGTTTAGGGTTAAACTAAATTGTGCTAATCTGTGAAAATTAACAGTTTATAATCAGTGTATATAATCAGTGTATATGTATATAGATATAGATATATTATTTTTGCTAAATGTTAATTGGACTGTTAACTTCTCAACCAAATAAATAAAAAACGACTTATTTTATATTTTATTTCTGAATTATTATATTCCTATTATTATAAAAACTACAGGTTATTATAAAACAATATATCTAACAAATCTGTTTAATCTATTTGCGTTTTTCCCAATTTATAAATACTTATTCTATGTTCATTGCTGTGCCATAGGGTTGTCAGTAGTTGCCACAGACACCAAGTCAAAATTCGCTGTCATAAAAATTTATGAAAACAACAATTAGCTGGGGTCTTAATTTAAGGTCAGGGTTCGGCATGAGGTTAGCAGTGTGGTTAAGGTTAGGGTTAAAGTTAGGGTTAGGTTTAAAATTATACTTTAACTTTGACTTTCTGGCTGTGGTCACTAGTGACGACCCATATGTAGGCTATCTATTGGATTGAGGGTTAAACAATAGGCAATTTAATCATTCATTAATAAATACTTTTTTTAAACAACCAAAACTGGGCATAACAGTGTACAAAGAATGTTTCTTTCCTTCAAATAACTTTTCTCTTTCTTTCACATGATGAAAAACAGAGTTTAAGAATACATCACACAATAGTAGTAGAATTCCTGGGCAGGTGCCAGTCAGTCCAGTCCATAGCAGCTGCTGTCTCCTAGTATCAGCTCTCAAGCCTCCTAGTTTGGCCCACTATAGTAGTAATACCTTACTAACATTACCTTGCATGGGAGACACATTCTCTGGCCTGGCTCCTAGTGTCCTGGCTCAGACACGGCACCATAACACAATACACTGCAACCTGAGCTTCCTCCCCGTCCTCCTCCTGCTCTTCCTCCAGCGTAGAACACCTAGACAGGCATGAACAGGAGGAGGTAAACCTAGAGGGCTCCCCTGGCTGAGTGCTACTTTCTTCGCGCTTGGCTGTGTTGGGTTGACGAGCCTCCATACAACACTCCCTGAGTCGTGTTTCTCTCTCTCACTCCTTCCCACCCTTTCTCTTTCTTCCTTTCACTCTTTCCCTCTCATTTTATGTGCCCTTGTTCTTCAGGGTAGGCTGGGGCTGGTGATTTCTACAGCAAAACAGAGGCCTCTATATATAGACTGATTACATTTGGCAGACGGTGAGTGGCAACAGATGCTTGCAGCACAGATTAACTTTGCCTTCACTGTGTGCCGGGGAGAAACCTGGGATTCAGGGCCACTCTCTGTTTGCACTGTAAAATATTTAACTTTACTCAATTCACATCCAAAAGAGGAAAGAGAAAAAAACATGAGATGAAAAGTGTGTGCTTGTGTATGTGTGCGCATAAGGGAGACAACGATATTAGCTATTGGAAGGCACAAGGGACAGGGGACAGGGCTGTGAGTGCCGGGTGCCTATGGGTCCTGCTAGGGAGAATGCAGTCATTCATGCAGTACCAGTCAAAAGTTTGGACATACCTACTCAATCAAGGATTTTTATTTATTTTTACTATTTTCTACATTGTAGAATAATAGTGAAGACATCACAACTACGAAATAACACATATAGAATCATGTAGTAACCAAAAAAGTGTTAAACAAATACAAAATATATTTAATATTTGAGATTCTTCAGAGTAGCCACCATTGCCTTGATGACAGCTTTGCACACTCTTGGCATTCTCTCAACCAGAATGCATTTCAGTGAACAGGGGTATCTTGTTAAAAGTTCATTTGTGGAATTTCTTTCCTTCTTAATGCGTTTGAGCCAATCAGTTGTGTTGTGACAAGGTAGGGGTGGTATACAGAAGATTGCCCTATTTGGTAAAATACCTAGTCCATTTTATGGCAAAAACAGCTCAAATAAATTTCAAGAACATTCAAAGTTTCTTCAAGTGCAGTTGCAAAAACCATCAAGTGCTAAAATTAAATTGCCTAGTTAAATAAAGGTTAAATAAAAAATAAAAAATATTAAAAACTGTCTCTCATGAGGACCGCCGCAGGAAAGGAAGACCCAGAGTTACCTCTGCTGCAGAGGATAAGTTCATTAGATTTACCAGCCTCAGAAATTGCAGACCAAATAAATGCTTCACGGAGTTCAAGTAACAGACACATCTCAACATCAACTGTTCAGAGGAGACTGTGTGAATCAGGCCTTCGTGGTCGAAGTGCTGCAAAGAAACCACTACTGAAGGACACCAATAAGAAGAAGAGACTTGCTTGGGCCAAGAAACGCGAGCAATGGATATTAGACAGGTGGAAATCTGTACTTTGGTCTGATGAGTTCAAATTGGAGATTTTTGGTTCCAACTGCCGTGTCTTTGTGAGACGCAGAGTAGGTGAACGGATGATGTCCGCACGTGTGGTTCCCACCATGAAGCATGGAGGAGGAGGTGTGATGGTATGGGAGTGCTTTCTGGTGACACTGTCAGTGATTTATTTAGAATTCTAGACAACTTAACCAGCATGACTACCACAGCATTCTGCAGCGATACGCCATCCCATCTGGTTTGCCACTTAGTTGGGAGACAACTATATTCACTTCAGGGTAGGCTGGGGCTGGTGATTTCTGCAGCAAAACAGCAAAACAGAAAAACAGAGGCCTCTATATATAGACTGATTATATCATTTGATTTGCAACAGGACAATGACCCAACACAAAAAAGGAAGTAGTTTCTCTAATCATTCGTTATTCTGTCTTTCACAGCCCTTATGCTGGGATCATCTGTAAATGTAACTTTCCTTTATATTTTTTGAATACTTTCATGTCGTTGTTTAGCCGTTTATATCTCACAGCTGAAGATATAAACATTTTCTATTCATCCAATGTCTGTCAAGATTTTAGATGACGGGATGACGTCATCGCTGCTCCCATGTGCGATGTTGGTCCATATAAACCGGCCTGCCACAAGGAGTTAATAGAGCGCAATGAGCCAAGTAAAAGCCTCACCGGCCAAACCCTCCCCTAACCCGGACGACGCTGGGCCAATTGTGTGCCATCCTTTGGGACTCCCGGCCACGGGCGGCTGTGGCACAGCCAGAAATGAACCCGGGTCTGTAGTAACGCCTTGCAGTGCCTTAGACCGCTATGCCACTCGAGAGGCCCTGTCTGTGTTATCTTATGTGACCTCTGTTAGCAGATTATTGGTAATGGCATAAATTATAATTGGTTGTCTCTTGTTCTTGTCTGTATTTTCTAAAAGGTTACGTGGTGGAGAAATGTGGCTCCTACAAAAAAGAGGATCTGAAGACAGTTTAGTCAAAGCTGAACGAAGACAAGGCTTCAAATGGATTAAAAGTGTTGTAATGAAGGAATTTAAGAAATGTAATCAATGTTAATTAATTTAATACAAATAAAAATGCAATTAAGTTTGTATAAGATTATTTCTTGTTTGATGAACATGGGGGAATTGTTTAGGAATGTGGAGGTTTTAAGTAGTGGATACAAATATATTTGATTAGGGAATATGAAGTGTTCACCAGTAGACATACCTATCGTCCTTATTTACCACCCATTACTACTTAAATTACTTCATAAATCACTACTGGTTTACTACACAGATGGCAGTAGTAATTCAATAGGGATTGAGTAGGCATACAGCAGTAACCTGTAGGCATTGTATAGTCATTCAATAATGAATATGTAGGAATTGCTTAGGACTGTGTAGGTTTTAAGTAGCAGATACCCAAACGCTCAATAGTTCCTCAGTATTGTAGTGAATGATGCACTGATTTGAGTAGGAAATATGTAGTGTTCACCAGCAGACATACAGTGGCCTTTGGGAAAGTATTCAGACCCCTTGACTTTTTCCACATTTTGTTACTTTACAGCCTTATTACAGCCTTAAGTACTGCGTCACTTCTCGCAGACTTTTCTAAAGTCAAGGAAAACAGAGGCAGGTTTCTTCCAACCCCTGTGAAAACCCTCACCAAACCCTACCATTGGTGGCTTATGCCTAGAAATGGCCTCCTTGCCTTTACAGACAAGTCAACTCCTTGAAACAAGAAGAAAAGGGATCCTCCTGTAAGGCCTGGGTGTCGGAGTGTGAAGTCAAGCGCAGGAAACAGCAGGTGCAATAACAAATGTTCTTGAACACGGAGAAACTAGGCCACCCTACTAACACACTGGGTGTACTCCTTAAACAACCCCAGACACGGGAGAAAACGAACACAGTCCAGCAAACACAATGCAAACACCACTACTCACTAACAAACAATCCCGCACAAAGAAACGTGTGGGCCGGCTGACTAAATAAGCCCAACTAATTACACCCTAATACACAATAGGTGAACCCAATAAACACATAGGGAGGGGTTGAAAAGGATCAGTGGCAGCTAGTAGGCCGGTGACTACGACCGCTGAACGCCACCCGAACGGGAAGGAGAGCCTGCCTCGGTCGAAGTCGTGACAGCTCCAACACACGCACACACACATGCATGCCCGCACACACACACACACACACACACACACACACAGCTTTATTTTCGTTAAATTCAGGACTTTTTGGGGAGTAAAAATGTTTTACCATTAAAAATCAAATTTTCCATAAACCCTAACCCTACCCCTTAACCCTACCTTAACCCTAACCCCAAAATCCCTAACCCTTTTAAACCTGCTATGCGTAACTATGTGTGTACACGTGTTTTTAGAGACCTCTCTGGCAAGAAAGCAGTATGTTTTCTAGATTTGAAGACGATTTCCGAGAATCCCCAGCTCTCATTGGTAGTCGAGGCTGGGATTGCGAAGCATCAACATCCACTTTGAGACACTGTGTTATCTAGTGGAAACCCAGTGTAGGCAATTTTGACTTTGTGGCTGTGGTAACTAATGACAACTCAACAGAGTCGTGAAATTTGAGACTGTGGTGCCGATGTGATCAAGGGGCCAGGTTTCCAGTTTGGATGCATGCTTTTGACTGGACGTACAGTATTGCGTCAGTACTGCATTTTAACTGAATCACAGCCGAGAGAGACAACTTCCATTAACGGCCCCATTGAGAAATCAAATAAGAAAATTCCTAATAAGACAATTTAGTCTTTGTGCACAAAACATCCAATGAATTATTAAAATTATTGTCGTTAGGCTGACAATATTATTAACATTTTATATTCATGCTCTTAGGTTATGACCCCAGCTAGCCAGGGGAAGTGCCAATTTTATCTTGATTATTGTCAAGTCATATGGTCAAGTGCTGCAAAGAAAGACCTAGTTAAGCTGCAGCTGGCCCAGAACAGAGCAGCACGTCTTGCTCTTCATTGTAATCAGAGGGATAATATTAATACTATGCATGTCGGAGTGTCTTGGCTATGAGTTGAGGAAAGACTGACTGCGTCACTTCTTGCTTTTATTAGAAACTTTAATGTTTTGGACATTCTAAATTGTTTGCATAGTCAACTTACACACAGCACTGACACACACTTACCCCACCAACATGCCACCAGAGGTCTTTTCACAGTCCCCAGGTCCAGAACAAATTCAAGGAAATGTACAGTATTATACGGAGCTATGAGTGCATGGAACTCCCATCTTATGTAGCGCAAGTGAACAGCAAATTTGGGTTCAAAAACAAATAAAGCAACACCTCATGACACAACGCCTCTCCCCCATGTGACCTACTTATTGTGTGTATGTACTGACATGTATGTGTAACTGATAGATGCACACACACAATACAAGTTCATGTTTTTAGATGTATGTAGATTGTAAAGTATTGCCACGTTCGTCATAATAACTGGATCAAGATGCAGCGTGGTATGTTTCCATCCTTTTATTTGGAAGATAAGCTTATAGAACAAAAACAATAACGCAAATAAACAAAACGTGACGCTCAGCGTCGTGCTCGCAGGCAACTATACCTAGACAAGATCCCACAAAGCACAATGGGGAAATGGCTACCTAAATATGATCCCCAATCAGAGACAACGATAAACAGCTGCCTCTGATTGGGAACCATACCAGGCCAACATAAACATATAATTCCCCTAGATAAACCAACCTTAATCACACCCCGACCTAACCAACATAGAGAATAAACAGCTCTCTATGTGTCACGACTTCTACCGAAGTCGTTGCCTCTCCTTGTCCGGGCGGTGTTCGGCGGTCGACTTCACCGGCCTTCTAGCCATCATCGATCCACTTTTCATTTTCCATTGGTTTTGTCTTGTCTTCCCACACACCTGTTGTCAATCCCATTCATTACCTGTTGTGTATTTAACCCTCTGTTTCCCTTCATGTGTTTGTCAGAGATTGTTCGTTGTCAAGTGTTGTGTTGTTTGTGTATAGGTGTGCTATGGGTCTTCGTACCCAGATTTTGTATTATATTTTTCCGTGAGTGTTATGGAGCAAATTACTGGGACTTTAATTAAAGTACTCCATGCTACACTCTATTTTGACTCTCCTGCGCCTGACTTCCTCTGCCACTTATACACGCCATTGTGACAGAATCTCTGACCACTATAATATATGAAGTCAGCAGGAGAGGACACGACGGCCATGGAGGTGGAAAAGCGCGTTATGGAACAAGCGAAGGAGATTGACTGTTTGAGCGCCATCATGGATCGCATTGTCCAGAATATGGATCGCTGGGAGAGACAGGGAGTTTCTCCAGCGCCTCCACTGCCACAACTGGGATTTACCGTTAACGCGTTTTCCCCACCTGAACCTAACAAAATCCGTTTACCCCTACCCACGGGTTACAACGGAGATACTGCTGGCTGCCAGGGTTTCCTCCTTAAACTGAACTTATATCTGGCCACGGTCTCCCCAGTACCATCCGACCGGGAGAAGAGTTCCGCCCTCGTCTCATGCCTCACCGGGAAAGCCCGGGAGTGGGCCAGCGCTGTGTGTAGAGAGGAGAATGCGGCGTTGGACCATTTTGAGGAGTTCACCCTTTATTTCAGGAGAGTATTCGACCATCCTCCCGAAGGAAAAACGGCGGGTGAGCTCCTCTATCATCTGAGGCAGGGGACGAGGAGTGCCCAGGAGTTTGCTTTGGAGTTTAGGACCTTGGCTGCCGGCGCTGGATGGAGCGACAGGGCCCTGATCGACCATTACCGTTGTAGCCTACGCGAGGACGTCCGTCGGGAGCTGGCCTGTAGAGACACCACCCTTAACTTCAACCAGCTGGTGGACATGTCCATCAGGCTGGACAACATGCTGGCTACTCGTGGACGTCTAGATCGGGGTCTGGTTGTTCCATCCTCCCGCACCCTCTCTCCCGAACCAATGGAATTGGGAGGGACGGTGCGCCGGGAGACCGGAGGGGGTTCCCGCTCGAGCACCATCTATGGTCGCAGAGATCACACTGCTGGTCGGTGCCGGGTTGGTTCCTCTGGGAATAGAGAAGGCAGGCAGGGCACTCTGGCATCACCCCAGGTGAGTAGGCACCATTCTCATCCAGAGCCCTCTGTTGCACTTATGTTTGTCTCTGTCACTTTTCCGGATTTTTCCCTGCAGTCCCAGTATAAGGCGCTAGTAGATTCAGGCGCGGCTGGAAATTTCATTAATAAAAATTTAGCTCATAGTTTAGGGCTTCCTATTGTGTCTGTGGATATGCCTGTTCCTATTCATGCCTTAGATAGTCGACCATTAGGGTCAGGTTTTATCAGGGAGGTCACCGCACCGTTGAATATGATAACGCAGGAGGGTCACAAGGAGAAGATTAGTCTTTTCCTTATTGATTCCCCTGCGTATTCTGTGGTGCTAGGTCTACCCTGGTTAGCGTGTCATAACCCCACTGTTTCTTGGCCACAGAGGGCTCTCACGGGGTGGTCGCGAGAGTGCTCAGGTAGGTGTTTAGGGGTTTCCGTTGGTGCTACTACGGTGGAAAGTCCAGACCAGGTCTCCACCGTGCGCATTCCCCCTGAATATGCCGATTTGGCACTCGCCTTCTGTAAAAAGAAGGCGACTCAATTACCACCCCATCGACAGGGGGATTGTGCGATAGATCTCCTGGTAGACGCTGCATATCCCAGGAGTCACGTGTATCCCCTGTCGCAAGCGGAGACGGTGGCTATGGATTCATATATCTCTGAATCCCTGCGTCAGGGGTTCATTCAGCCATCCATTTCACCCGCTTCTTCGAGTTTCTTTTTTGTGAAGAAGAAGGATGGTGGTTTACGCCCGTGCATTGATTATCGAGGTCTTAATAAAATCACGGTGAAATATAGTTACCCGCTACCTCTGATAAATACAGTTATGGAATCAATGCGCGGGGCACGCTTCTTCACAAAATTGGATCTCAGGAGTGCGTATAATCTGGTGCGTATTCGGAAGGGTGATGAGTGGAAGACGGCATTTAGCACCACCTCAGGTCATTATGAGTACCTGGTCATGCCATATGGGTTGATGAATGCTCCATCAGTCTTCCAATCATTTGTAGATGAGATCTTCAGGGACCTGCACGGGCAGGGTGTAGTGGTGTATATAGATGATATTCTGATATACTCCGCTACCCGCGCCGAGCATGTGTCCCTGGTGCGCAGGGTGCTTGGTCGCCTGTTGGAGCATGATCTATATGTCAAGGCTGAGAAATGCTTGTTCTTCCAACAATCCATCTCCTTCCTAGGGCATCGGATTTCCACTTCAGGAGTGGAAATGGAGAGCGACCGCATTACAGCCGTGCGTAATTGGCCGACTCCAACCACGGTAAAGGAGGTGCAGCGTGTTTTGGGGTTTGCCAATTACTACCGGAGATTTATCCGGGGTTTTGGTCAGGTTGCGGCTCCCATTACCTCACTGCTAAAGGGGGGCCCGGTGCGCTTGCGGTGGTCGGCTGAGGCGAACAGGGCTTTTGGACACCTGAAGACTCTGTTTACCTCGGCGCCTGTGTTGGCTCATCCGGATCCCTCTTTGCCATTCATGGTAGAGGTGGACGCATCCGAAGCTGGGATAGGAGCAGTGCTCTCTCAGCGTTCGGGTGTGCCACTGAAGCTTCGCCCCTGTGCTTTTTTTTCGAAGAAGCTCAGCCCGGCGGAGCGAAACTATGATGTGGGGGACCGAGAGCTGTTAGCTGTCGTAGAGGCCTTGAAGGTGTGGAGGCACTGGCTTGAGGGGGCTAAACACCCTTTTCTCATCTGGACTGACCACCGCAATCTGGAGTACATCCGGCAGGCGAAGAGAATGAATCCTCGCCAGGCAAGGTGGGCCATGTTTTTCACTCGTTTTGTGTTTACTCTTACTTACAGACCAGGCTCCCAGAACGTCAAGGCAGACGCATTGTCTCGGCTGTATGACACAGAGGAGCGGTCCATGGATCCCACTCGCATACTCCCAGCTTCGTGTTTGGTGGCGCCAGTAGTGTGGGAGCTGGACGCGGACATTGAGCGGGCGTCACGTGCAGAGCCCTCTCCTCCTGAGTGTCCAGCTGGTCGTCTGTACGTTCCGTCTGCTGTCCGCGACCGATTGATCTATTGGGCTCACACGTCACCCTCCTCTGGTCATCCTGGGATAGGTCGGACGATGCGCTGTCTTGATGGGAGGTACTGGTGGCCCACTTTAGCTAAGGACGTGAGGATTTATGTTTCCTCCTGCTCGGTGTGCGCCCAGTGCAAGGCTCCTAGACACCTGCCTAGAGGTAAGCTTCAACCTTTACCTGTTCCTCAACGGCCGTGGTCGCACCTGTCGGTGGATTTTTTGACTGATCTTCCACCTTCACAGGGTTACACCACGATCTTGGTCGTTGTGGATCGGTTTTCGAAGTCCTGTCGTCTCCTCCCTTTGCCCGGTCTCCCTACGGCCTTACAAACTGCAGAGGCCCTGTTTACACACGTTTTCCGGCACTATGGGGTGCCTGAGGATATAGTGTCTGATCGGGGTCCCCAGTTCACATCAAGGGTCTGGAAGGCGTTCATGGAACGTCTGGGGATCTCGGTTAGTCTTACCTCAGGTTTTCACCCCGAGAGTAATGGGCAGGTGGAGAGAGTTAACCAGGATGTGGGCAGGTTTCTGCGGTCCTATTGCCAGGACCGGCCGGGGGAGTGGGCGAAGTTCGTGCCCTGGGCAGAGATGGCCCAGAACTCGCTACGTCACTCCTCCACTAACCTTACTCCTTTTCAATGTGTATTAGGGTATCAGCCGGTTCTGGCTCCTTGGCATCAGAGTCAGACCGAGGCTCCTGCGGTGGACAATTGGTTTCGGCACGCTGAGGAAACCTGGGAGGCAGCCCATGTCCACCTTCAGCGTGCCATAAGGCGCCAGAAAATTGGCGCAGACCGTCGCCGCAGTGAGGCCCCGGTGTTCGCACCAGGGGACAGGGTCTGGCTCTCGACCCGAAACCTGCCCCTCCGCCTGCTCTGCCGGAAGCTGGGTCCGCGGTTTGTGGGGCCGTTTAAAGTCCTGAGGAGAGTGAACGAGGTATGTTATAGGTTACAACTGCCCACTAATTACCGTATTAACCCCTCGTTCCATGTGTCTCTCCTCAGGCCGGTGGTGGCTGGCCCGCTCCAGGAGGCTGAAGTGCGTGAAGTTCCTCCGCCTCCTCTAGACATCGAGGGGGTCCCGGCGTACTCTGTTCGATCCATTTTGGATTCGAGACGTCGGGCGAGGGGCCTTCAGTACCTCGTGGACTGGGAGGGGTACGGGCCGGAGGAGAGATGCTGGGTTCCGGTGGAGGACGTTTTAGATCCTTCTATGTTAAAAGAATTCCACCGCCTCCATCCGGATTGCCCTGCACCTCGCCCTCCGGGTCGTCCCCGAGGTCGGTGTCGACGCGCTGCTGGAGCCGCGCGTCAGGGGGGGGGTAATGTCACGACTTCTACCGAAGTCGTTGCCTCTCCTTGTCCGGGCGGTGTTCGGCGGTCGACTTCACCGGCCTTCTAGCCATCATTGATCCACTTTTCATTTTCCATTGGTTTTGTCTTGTCTTCCCACACACCTGTTGTCAATCCCATTCATTACCTGTTGTGTATTTAACCCTCTGTTTCCCTTCATGTGTTTGTCAGAGATTGTTCGTTGTCAAGTGTTGTGTTGTTTGTGTATAGGTGTGCTATGGGTCTTCGTACCCAGATTTTGTATTATATTTTTCCGTGAGTGTTATGGAGCAGATTACTGGGACTTTAATTAAAGTACTCCATGCTACACTCTATTTTGACTCTCCTGCGCCTGACTTCCTCTGCCACTTATACACGCCATTGTGACACTATGGTCAGGGCGTGACGAGTATTTTGTCTGTAATGTCTTTTCGTGATACAGTATCAGTCAAAAGTTTGTTTCTTTATTCTTTCTTAATTTGTACAATTTTCTACATTATAGAATAATAGTGAAGACATCAAAACTATTAAATAACACATATGGAATCATGTAGTAACCAAAAAAGTGTTGATCATCCGTTCACCTACTCTGTGTCTCACAAAGACATGGTGGTTAGAAACAAAAATCTCAAATTTGGACTCATCAGACCAAAGGACAGATTTCCACCGGCTTAATGACCATTGCTCATGTTTCTTGGCCCAAGCAAGTCTTTTCTTCTTATTGGTGTCTTTAGTAGTGGTTTCTTGGCAGGAATTCGACCATGAATGCCTGATTCACGCAGTCTCCTCTGAACATTTGATGTTGAGATGTGTCTGTTATTTGAACTCGTCCTCTGCAGCAGAGGTAACTCTGGGTCTTCCTTTCCTGTGGCGGTCCTCATGAGAGCCAGTTCCAACATAGCGCTTGATGGTTTTTGCGACTGCACCTGAAGAAATGTTTTTAATTCTTGAAATTTTCCAGATTGACTGACCTTCATGTCTTAAAGTAATGATGGACTGTCATTTCTCTTTGCTTATTTGAGCTGTTCTTGCCATAATATGGACTTGGTCTTATACCAAATAGGGCTATCTTCTGTATACCACTCCTACCTTGTCACAACATAACTGATTGGCTCAAATGCATCAAGAAGGAAAGAAATTCCACAAATTAACTTTTAACAAGACACACCTGTTAATTGAAATGCATTCCAGGTGACTACATCATGAAGCAGGTTGAGAGAATAACAAGAGTGTGCAAAGCTGTCATCAAGGCAAAGGGTGGCTACTTTGAAGAATCTCAAATCTCAAATATATTTTTATTTGTTTAATACTTTTTTGGTTACTACATGATTCCATATGTGTTATGTCATTGTTGTGATGTCCTCACTATTATTCTACAATGTAGAAAATAGTTAAAATAAAGAAAAGCCCTTGAATTAGTAGGTATGTCCAAACTTTTGACTGGTACTGTATGTCGGACCCCAGTAAGACTAACCATTTGTGTCAGCTAATGGGGATCCTAATAAATCAAATCTAAATCTAAAATCTAAAATACACAATGTCAGCCATATTGGATTTTCTATCTGGTCATGTCCCCGAAACCGGGATCGCATTATACCTCACGAAACAGAGTATGCGAACTTGCCGTACATAGATTGCGTTGAAAACGATGGTCGGCCATCTTGGAGGCAGTCTCTAGTTCTTATTACTGTATACCTCAGTGGATGTGATTTGCAGGAACGCATGGAGGATGGTTGGAAATGTCAGCGAGTAGTGCGGACGAAGTGGAGGAAATGGAGAAAACGTTCGAGAAGCAGCAGCTGTGCTGGAATGTGATCAATACGGGAAACAGTTCTGATCATTTTTTATTTTATTATTTTTTATTTATTTTATTTAACCTTTATTTAACTAGGCAAGTCAGTTAATTAAGAACAAATTCTTATTTACAATGATGGCCTATCAAAAGGCAAAAGACCTACGGGGACAGGGGCTGGGATTAAAAATAAAAATAAATAAAAAATAACATATAAATATAGGACAAAACACACATAGGACAAAACACACAAACACACACACGACAAGAGAGAACACAACACTACATAAAGAGAGACCTAAGACAACAATATAGCAAGGCAGCAACACATGACAACACAGAATGGTAGCAACACAACATGACAACAACATGGTAGCAACATTACTGGGCACAGACAACATCACAAAGGGCAAGAAGGTAGAGACAACAATACATCGCGCAAAGCAGCCACAACTGTCAGTAAGAGTGTCCATGATTGAGTCTTTGAATGAAGAGATTTGGATTTGATATGGAGCGGGAGGATGAGGGTCAAGGATCTGAATGGTCTGTAGTGAAAAGACATAGAAAGAAACGAGATCATGATACTGAAAGCTGTGGACCGTCTATTAAAGAAAGCATGGAGAGGGCCAAGGTAAGAAGCAAGGGTAATAATGTGTCAGAGTGGAAAGTTGTGATGGTTTGATGAGACCACAGGGCCTCATTTACACACTATACGATTAACCAATGCCGTAGAGAAAGAGATAGGTGAAGTCAATCTAGGCTGGTTCATTAGAAATGGTAGAATGCTAATATTTTGTGGTGTCCATGGAGGTCATTTTGCAGGACTCTGGCAGTGCACCTCCTTGCACAAAGGCGGAGGTAGCGGTCCTGCTGCTGGGTTGTTGCCCTCCTACGGCCTCCTCCACGTCTCCTGATGTACTGGCCTGTCTCCTGGTAGCGCCTCCATGCACTGGACACTACGCTGACAGACACAGCAAACCTTCTTGCCACAGCTCGCATTGATGTGCCATCCTGGATGAACTGCACTACCTGAGCCACTTGTGTGGGTTGTAGACTCCGTCTCATGCTACCACTAGAGTGAGAGCACCGCCAGCATTCAAAAGTGACCAAAACATCAGCCAGGAAGCATAGGAACTGAGAAGTGGTCTGTGGTCACCACCTGCAGAACCATTCCTTTATTGGGGGTGCTGTGCTAATTGCCTATAATTTCCACCTTTTGTCTATTCCATTTGCACAACAGCATGTGAAATTTATTGTCAATCAGTGTTGCTTCCTAAGCGTACAGTTTGATTTCACAGAAGTGTGATTGACTTGGAGTTACATTGTGTTGTTTAAGTGTTCCCTTTATTTTTTTGAGCAGTGTATTTTTCACAACTTTTACTTTTACTTCACTACATTCCTAAAGAAAATAATGAACTTTTTATTCCATACATTTTCCCTGACACACAAATGACTCGTTACATGTCGTGTGCTTAGCAGGACAGGAAAATGGTCTAATTCACGCTCTTATCAAGAGAACACATGGTCATCCCTACTGCCTCTGATCTGGCAGACTCACTAAACACAAATGTAAATGATGTCTAAGTGTTGGAGTGTACCTCTGGCTATCTGCACATTTTAAAACCAAGACAATGGTGCCATCCGCTTTGCATAATAAGGAATTCGAAATTATTTATATTTTTACTTTTGGTAATTTACTTTATTTTACCAATTCCATTTATGTTTGATACTTAAGTATATTTAGAACCAAATACTTTTAGACTTTTACTCAAGTAGTATTTTACTGGGTGACTTTCACTTTTACTTTAGAAACTTTCTATTAATTACTTTTACTCAAGTATGACAATTGGGTACTTTTTCCACCACTGAATATAACAATATTTTTGTGGTGGATATGATGTCCACACTCTATAGTTTCAGTTTGATATTGACACATTTTGCTGTGCAACAAGATTTTGTTGGAATCGTGTTGCTTCCTCTTACTCTACCCTTTGTATCTTAATTACCCATGGTCAGAATTCCAGCTTTATATTCAGATACAATAACTGTGGAACCATATGTGCAAGGCATGGACCTATGAACCTGCAACCTCATAGCTGTCAAAAATAAATCAATTGTTTTTTTCCTCCTCACTATTTTCAGACCTATTTTAATTTTCTTTAGACTTCTTCTTCTACTCCTCCTCATCCTCCAAACATCTGGTTTGTGGTATCATCAGGGCTCTCTTGGGGCTGGGCAGCCTTTTCATCAATGGCCTTCTCATCAAAGATTGATGACAGCTTCTCATTAACGGCCTTCTGCAGCGCTGAGTTAAACCTGTTGATGCAGTAGGTGTCCATGCCGGATGGATTCACGAAGATAACAGTCGTTACCCATGCCTTGAAATGTTTTGGAGAGTGCATAATAAATCCTCTTCACTTTTCAACCCACGTTATCTTTTGTTGGTGTGTTTAATTTTCAAAAATATGTTTTTGGGGATGTTTTTAACGTTATCAACTAAACTAGTCTATGGGATTAGGCCTATTTTCAGGGCTGAAATAAATTAATGTATAATTAGACTAAATTAAAATGTTTCTCTGACTTTAAGCTATGCATTGGATTGCGCTCATTATAGAACATCTAGCACGCACATTTCTACAACCAAGTCCTACTGTAACGGTTTTCGTCGTCTGAAGAAGAGTAGTCGGACCAAAGCACAGCGTGGTAAGTGTTCATGTTTTTTATTTACACTGAACACTAAACAAAATAACAAGAGAATAAATGAAACAGAAAAAGGTGCAAAACACTAAAAAGAAAATAACTACCCACAAAAACCATGTGGGAAAAAGCTACCTAAGTATGGTTCCCAATCAGAGACAACAATAGACAGCTGTCCCTGATTGTGAACCATACCCGGCCAAAACAAAGAAATACAAAACATAGAAAAAATAACATAGAATGCCCACCCAAATCACACCCTGACCAAACTAAAATAGAGACATAAAAAGCTCTCTATGGTCAGGGCGTGACACCTACACTTGTCCAATTGGCAATCATGTCAGTGAAAGTTCTGAAGCACTTTGAGAAAGACGATTCGAACCATCGAAGGCAATGACCAATTCAGAGGACAACAACCCAAATTATGAGGAGGAGACAAATATGAAGGAAAGAAAAAAGAATGAAAGAAAAAATAAGCATTTACATTGTCAGCTCACTTTCAGACGTTCTTCTAGCTCCAGTTCTGTGAAAAGGTACAGTTGAAGTCGGAAGTTTACATACACTTATGTTGGAGTCATCATAACTCGTTTTTCAACCACTCCACACATTTCTTGTTAACAAACTATAGTTTTGACAAGTCGGTTAGGACATCTACTTTGTGCATGACACAAGTAATTTTTCCCAAAATTGTTTACAAACAGATTATTTCACTTATAATTCACTGTATCACAATTCCATTGGGTCAGAAGTTTACATACACTAAGTTTACTGTGCCTTTAAACAGCTTGGAAAATTCCATAAAAAGATGCCATGGCATTAGAAACTTCTGATAGGCTAATTGACATAATTTGAGTCAATTGGAGGTGTACCTGTGAATGTATTTCAAGGCCTACCTTCAAACTCAGTGCCTCTTTGCTTGCCATCATGGGAAAATCCGCTCAGCAAGGCCGCTCAGCAAGGAAGAAGCCCTGCTCCAAAACCGCCATAAAAAAGCCAGACTACGGTTTGCAACTGCACATGGGGACAAAGATCGTACTTTTTGGAGGAATGTCCTCTGGTCTGATGAAACAAAAATAGAACTGTTTGGCCATAATGACCATCGTTCTGTTTGGAGGAAAAAGGGGGAGGCTTGCAACCCGAAGAACACCATCCCAACCGTGAAGCACGGGGGTGGCAGCATCATGTTGTGGGGGTGCTTTGCTGCAGGAGGGACTGGTGCACTTCACAAAATAGATGGCATCATGAGGGAGGCAAATTATGTGGATATATTGAAGTAACATCTCAAGACATCAGTCAGGAAGTTAAAGCTTGGTCGCAAATGGGTCTTCCAAATGGATGATGACCCCAAGCATACTTCCAAAGTTGTGGCAAAATGGCTTAAGGACAACAAAGTCAAGGTATTGGAGTGGCCATCACAAAGCCCTGACCTCAATCCTATAGAAAATTTGTGGGCAGAACTGAAAAAGCGTGCGCAAGCAAGGAGGCCTACAAACCTGACTCAGTTACACCAGCTCTGTCAGGAGGAATGGGCCACAATTCACCCAACTTATTGTGGGAAGCTTGTGGACGGCTTCCCGAAACATTTGACCGAAGTTAAAGGCAATGCTACCAAATACTTTAAAGGCAATGCTACCAAATACTAATTGAGTGTGTGTAAAACTGGGAATGTGATGAAAGAAATAAAAGCTGAAATAAATCATTCTCTCTGCGATTACTCTGACATTTCACATTCTTAAAATAAAGTGGTGATCCTAACTGACCTAAAACAGGGATTTTTACTTGGATTAAATGTCGAATTGTGAAAAACTGAGTTTAAATGTATTTGGCTAAGGTGTATGTAAACTTCCGACTTCAACTGTTTCTGATTTTCTCTGTTTTTGCATATTTTTGACACTGAATGTGTAATGATCTGGGTGTAGTGGGTGCGAAGTCAGGCACAGGAAGCAGAGAGTTCAGTGGTAGTGCTAATTTAATGCACAAAACGGCGAACATAAGCCACTCCACAAAACAAGGGGCGCACACAAAACAAATGCCCCAAAACCGGGGACTGCAACAGTCCAGCAAAACCCACAAACCACAAAACATGTATACCTCAAACGTGCACCCTAGTTACACAAACAATCCCACACAAATAGCAGGTGGGCCTGCTGGGTAATATAGCCCAACTAATTAACCAAACACAAAACAGGTGAAACCAATAAACAAAAAAAGGGGGAAAAAGGATCAGTGGCAGCTAGTAAGCCGGTGACGACGACCGCCGAGCGCCACCCGAACAGGAAGGGGAGCCACCTTCATTAGGAATCGTGACAGAATGTTGTCAGATCTTCAATCAAAACGTAATTTAGAGACAGTAACCTGAGTGAACAAGTAACACACAATGTGGATACTTATTTCATTTATTTTATAAACAAAGTTATGCAACACCCAATGTCCCTGTGTGAAAAAGTAATTGCCCCCTTACACTTAATAACACTTAATAACCTTTAGCTGCAATGACTGCAACCAAACACTTCCTGTAGTTGTTGATCAGTCTCTCACATCGATGTGGAGGAATTTTGTCCCACTCTTCCATGCAAAACTGCTTAAATTCAGCAACATTTGTGGGGGTTCGAGCATGAACTGCTCGTTTCAGGTCCTGCGACAACATCTCAAATCGGGTTTAGGTCTGGACTTCCAAAACTTCAAATGTGTTGCTTTTTAACCATTTTCATGTAGACTTGATAGTGTGTGTTGGCTCATTGTCTTGCTGCATGACGCAGCTGCGCTTCAGATTCAGCTCACAGACGGATGACCTGACATTCTCCTGTAGAATCCTCTGATACAGAGTGGAATTCATGGTTCCTTCAATGGAAAGTCTTCCTGGTCCTGAGGCAGCAAAGCATCCCACACCATCACACTACCACCACCGTGCTTGACCGTTAATACGATGTTCTTACTGCGGAATGCAGCGCTTGGTTTTGGCCAGACATAACAGGACCCATGCCATCCAAAAAGTCGACTCAAATTTGCGAAAAAGCACCTGAAAGCACCTGGATGATTGTCAAGTCTACTGGAAGAATGTTCTATGGACAGAGTCAAATGTGGAACTTTTTGGACGACATGGGTCCCGTTATGTCTGGCATTAATCAAACACTGCATTCCACAGTAAGAACCTCATACAAATTGTCAAGCACGGTGGTGGTGGTGTGATGGTTTGGGGATGCTTTGCTGCAATCATTGTAGCTACAGGTGAAACAACAAGTTATTGAGTGTAAGAGGGCACCTCACACTTCCCCAATCTCTCTCACTCTCTAATCATGGCATTTACTGTTGCCTACAACCAGAACAAGCAGCTGATCGGAGAGTGAGGCCTCATGCTGTGTTGCAAAGACTACCTGATCAGTATGAAGCGCTATGTGGGGGGCAAGATCAACCTCTGCCTTGGCGTAGACCCCCTCCATCCTGTGGTTCCCGGACTGGACGTCATGGATGCTAACCTGGATGGCATTGTCCTGGTGGGGATGGCGCCGTCAGGCTTTGTGTTGGTGACTATAACTGCAATGCTTGCTGTTTGGGGTTTTAGGCTGGGTTTCTGTATAAACACTTTGTGACATCTGCTGATGTAAAAAGGGCATTACGAATACATGTGATTGTTTGATTGTAAGTCGCTCTGGATAAGAGCGTCTTGAATGACTAAAATGTAAATGTTTACCTGGGCTTTTGTCTGTAGAGCTGCTGTGGGAGGCTCCACCCAAACACGCTAAGAGAGATACTCTGCATTTCTGATGTCCCTTTATTGGTTCCTGCAGAATAATACCGCTTAAGTCCCTCAGACCATTCTTACTCCCCTGAGAGCACTAGCCTTCCTGATCCTTTTCTCCCATTGCCAAGAGCTGTCAGAACAATATTAGCACTGTCTGTGTAAGTCTGGTTCTGACAGCATTTACTCTGATCCCTCTCTCCCTGCTATCAATCTGTCTCTCTCCCTCTCCATCTCTCTCCTTTTCCCTCTCCTCCCTCTACTTTCTCTCTCAGCCTCTCATTGCCCCCTCTTTCTTGCTCTCTGCTACCCCCTCTCTCCTTTCTCTCTTTACTATCCCCCTCCTTCCTTCTCTCTTACTGTCCGTTTGATCAGGGCTGTCAGAGGTGTCATGTCAGTTGAGGCGTGTCCAGGGGCACTAGTAGAGCCAGAGGGTTTGAAACTCCACTCAAATTAGACAGTCCAATAACTGATGGAATTAGACACACTCACTGACAGGGAGCTTGTGTAGAAGGTGTGTGTGTGTTTGCGGAGTATGCATGTGTGTGTTTAGGGGGAAACAAAATGGGAGCGAAAAGAGCCAGCCAAAATGTTCCTGTTGAATTAACATCATAGAAGTGTACAAAACATGAACACCTGTTTTCCAAGACAGACTGACCAGTTGGACACAGTTGAAAGCTATGATCCCTTATTGATGTCACCTGTTAAATCCACTAAAATCAGTGTGGATGGGGTGGAGACAGATTAAAGAAGGATTTTTAAGCCTTGAGATATGGATTGTGTATGTGTGCCTTTCAGAGGGTGAAAGAGCAAGAAACAAAATATTAAAGTGCCTTTGAACAGGGTATGGTAGTAGGTGCCAGGCGCACCGGTTTGAGTGTATCAAGAATGGGGTTTTCTTCGGCCTCCCGGGTGGCGCAGTGGTCTAGGGCACTGCATCGCAGTGCTAACTGCGCCACCAGAGTCTCTGGGTTCGCGCCCAGGCTCTGTCGCAGCCGGCCGCGACCGGGAGGTCCGTGGGGCGACGCACAATTGGGCTAGCGTCGTCCGGGTTAGGGAGGGTTTGGCCGGTAGGGATATCCTTGTCTCATCGCGCTCCAGCGACTCCTGTGGCTGTTTCCTCCGACACATTGGTGCGACTGGCTTCCGGGTTGGAGGCGCGCTGTGTTAAAGAAGCAGTGCGGCTTGGTTGGGTTGTGCTTCGGAGGACGCATGGCTTTCGACCTTCGTCTCTCCCGAGCCCGTACGGGAGTTGTAGCGATGAGACAAGATAGTAATTACTAGTGATTGGATACCACGAAAATTGGGGAGAAAAGGGGATAACATTTATAAAAAAAGAAGAAAAAAAAAAGAATGGGTTTTTCACGCTCAACAGTTTCCTGTGTTTATCAAGAATGATCCACAACCCATAGGACATCCAGCCAACTTGACAACTGTGGGAAGCATTAGAGTCAACATGGGCCAGCATCCCTGTGGAACGCTTTTGACACCTTATAGTGTCCATTCCCCCGATGTTCTGAGGGCAACTCAATATTAGCAAGTTTTTCCTAATATTTTGTACACTCAGTGTATGTAGCAACAACGGGCCATTGAAGAGTACAAAGACGCTACAGAATGCATATTCGGACTGTCACTGCATATTTATAGCTGAGGTTATCATATCCTCATCTATGCTCCTAATTGTCCCTAATGTTTTGTACACTCAGTTTATACCAAAAACATCTTTTGATTAAGAGATGCAAGTATTTTAAGAGAGATCCCTACCAATGAAAAAGGAGCTTGTTTCATGTTTTGCACGACTGTTGTTTCCACTAATAATATGTGTATGTGGAAGGTCAGTCTGGTCATAAAGTTGTCTCCTGATGTAATACATACATTTACAATTCAATACAACTGCTGCCCTGTAAGATAGATACCCCCATAATACGTTTAAAACATAACTTTTATTAAAAGGTTGCTATGTCGGCTGGCACATCAAAGATCTTATATGAAAAAATACATTCATTTATTACCCAATTGCAACTCCATAAAATACAT
This sequence comes from Salvelinus fontinalis, assembly GCF_029448725.1. NCBI lineage: Eukaryota > Metazoa > Chordata > Actinopteri > Salmoniformes > Salmonidae > Salvelinus > Salvelinus fontinalis. The sequence continues at coordinate 15,228,349 of NC_074689.1, forward strand.
ATTTGCCATTCTTTCGAAAATTATCTACAAAGAGATGATTCAAACATTCTACGGTCCAATTTTAGAGCTTTTTCATTATTTACATTTAATTTGTCTGCTAAGATCTCATGGCAGATGTCCAGTTTCACTGGCCTGATTAGAGAATCTGTAAACAAGCATGTGGTGAGTGTGTGAGTGTGTGTCCTATCAGCTGCTCCATGTAAGCCTGAACCCAGAAGGCAGGACAGAGTACTGGGCGTTGAACACGACGTAGACGTGGTGTGAGGATGCTGTGAACGGAGCGATATTCGTCTCCTGTGAACGACAAGAAAGAAGGGAGGGCTAGAGGAGAATAACGGGGTACCACATACATAACCCTTGCCCTTATATGACAACAATCATTCATTCTATGTTATAATCTGTATATTAACTGTAAAATAAACGCTATTGATAAATTGTACAAATGCCACATAATCCTGATATGCTCTTTTGTTCCTCAATAAAATGTTAATTATTTTTGTTTGCCTGCTGAAAAGCAAAGAAAAAAAAGTGGTCTATTTTTTAGTGCGAATCACCGTTCATTTTCTGAACTTAATTGTTTATTGGTTCATCGCACCAAAACAAGACCATTTGAGGTTGAGTACGATGATACCTACGTTCCCCACAATAAAATGGAAACAAATCAACAAAGTAAACTAAAGTCCAATATGAATTCCTATGTTACGTACCGCTCCACAGTAAGGGCCAATAGGAGGAGTGCTAGCATCTTTCCCGTCAAACAGCTTCAGGTAGTTGTTCTGGCAGTCTCCTGGGTCATCAATGCTGATCTGGGCGAAGGTGACAGTCACCACACGTCCATTAGGAGCCTTAATGCCCCACTCACAGTGGGTACCGTTGGCATAAGTGCCAGGGTAGTTAGGACTGGTCACAGAGCCGTGGTCTCCGTATAACCGCCCTCCACAACCTGGGGAGAAAACACACAGGCACACACATGAAAATACACATACTGCACAGACACACACCTTCAATATAAAAGCAAGCAACTTCTCGGTTGATATCCCCTTATACAATTGTGTACTAGAGATACACTGTTAGAACCTTTTGGTAGGCTCATTTTTTAATAAACCAAACAGCTATTTTGTCATTTAAATAGATAGATCTTGACCATTGTCTCGGTTGCATCATACGGTAAACTACAGAAGGAGGAGATGGTTTAGGACTAGGAATGTGTCTCTCTTGTCTTTGAGGATGGGGACACCCTACAGGGTTCAATCACTCACCCTCTGGAGAAGAGGTCCAGGTGATCTCAAAGCCGTCCTTGGCACCAGAGAAGTCACTCTTGAAGCGCATGTAAAGCTGATTGGTGCCCGGGAATATAGGATTGGGAAGTGTGGACCCGCAGTACTTTCCTAACAGTGGGGCAGATTCTGTACTGCCATTCCGGACCTGAGGAACAGGGACGAGACGTTGCCTTTTATAAACATACAACACCAAGGAATGACTGACTGGGATACACAGAATTCATAAAGCAGCTAAATAATATTTTATGTGGTCATCCAAATGCCATTAAAATGTAACATTCCAAGATATGAAAATGGGCATAAAAAACAAACTTAGAACAGACTGTCAGGAGAGAATTTCAACCAGGCCCTTGTATGGTATAAAATGGCCATGCATCAAGTAAAGTGGCAGACTGAGCCAGGGTGTCCTCAGACTGTCTGTGTGCTCACCTCTAGGTAATCATAACTACAGGTGGAGTGGGACTCCAGGTTGAAGCTGTTGAAGAACAGAGAGATGGAGTTGTTCTGGGGGGCCATGAGGATGATGGTACAGTCGACATTGTGGGGGTACATGTTAGGCCAGTCAGGGCTCTTCAGGTAGCCGTAGGCCTGCTCATAGGTCCTGCTGCAACCTGGAGGAACACACAGGAGAGACGAATAATCAGACAAGGGAGAAAACACCAGACAAATACATTAAAGATAAATCCATGGGACAAACACAGATGTTTAAAATAAGTAAAAGGAGAATTGGGTAAGAGGGAGCCTCTCCCTCTTAACGGTTGGAAGTCTGCCATCACCATACCTGCCACCTGATAGGTCAGACTCATTCCGTTGCCGCTGATGAAGGCGTCAGACTTGAAGACGATGTGCATGGTCCTCCCGTAGCTGTAGAAGTCTGGGATTTGGTCCGCAGCACAGAACTTGTGTGCCTGTCCATAGTCTCCCTGTGAAACACACAATACAGAAAGATTAAGGGCATTAGAGTATGTCTTTTTTTGGAGACTCACAGAGTAAGTGAAGACAGACTTTCTAAAATAATATTCCCAGTCCTGACATGACAGCTTCACAAGGAGGTGCAAGTATGCCTGTCAGTACAGTAACGGTTACGGCTATTGTCACAGTTACGGTTAACAGTTTAAAAGAGCTGACATCTAGAGTAGTAGTATCCTACAAATGTAAGTATATAATACAACGTTTAATTTTAGGTGACTTTCAAGTGACCCAAGAACTCTCTGTACAAATAAACACATAAAAAAGCAACAACAAAAATTTGGCTAGCCTGTCTCACCACAGGCCAGTCACTCATGTGCAGGAAGTTGGTGTTACAGCTCTGGCTGGGCTGCAGGTTGAACTGCTGTACGGCTACTTTAACGCTCTCCTGAGGAGGGGCGTCCAGGACCCAGCGACACGAGATGAACGGGGGATAGGCGTTGGGGTACATAGGAGATGTTATGGTCTGGACCGCATTGGTAGCATTCAGAGTGCCTCCACAGAGTCCTGGATAACACACACACACACACACACACACACACACACACACACACACACACACACACACACACACACACACACACACACACACACACACACACACACACACACGTCTTTTGAATCGCAATACCCACACACCAATTAATATACAGTACCAGTCAAAAGTTTGGACACACCTACTCATTCAAGGGTTTTTCTTTATTTTTACTATTGTCTACATTGTAGAATAATAGTGAAGACATCAACACTATGAAATAACACATATGGAATCATGTAGTAACCAAAACAAGTGTTAAACAAATCAAAATACACTGCTCAAAAAAATAAAGGGAACACTAAAATAACACATCCTAGATCTGAATGAATGAAATATTCGTATTAAATACTTTTTTCTTTACATAGTTGAATGTGCTGACAACAAAATCACACAAAAATTATCAATGGAAATCAAATTTATCAACCCATGGAGGTCTGGATTTGGAGTCACACTCAAAATTAAAGTGGAAAACCACACTACAGGCTGATCCAACTTTGATGTAATGTCCTTAAAACAAGTCAAAATGAGGCTCAGTAGTGTGTGTGGCAGGCCAGTCCATAGCATCAATGCCTTCCTCTTGCAGGAACTGCTGACACACTCCAGCCACATGAGGTCTAGCATTGTCTTGCATTAGGAGGAACCCAGGGCCAACCGCACCAGCATATGGTCTCACAAGGGGTCTGAGGATCTCATCTCGGTACCTAATGGCAGTCAGGCTACCTCTGGCGAGCACATGGAGGGCTGTGCGGCCCCCCAAAGAAATGCCACCTCACACCATGACTGACCCACCGCCAAACCGGTCATGCTGGAGGATGTTGAAGGCAGCAGAACGTTCTCCACAGCGTCTCCAGACTCTGTCACGTCTGCCACATGTGCTCAGTGTGAACCTGCTTTCATCTGTGAAGAGCACAGGGCGCCAGTGGCATATTTTCCAATCTTGGTGTTCTCTGGCAAATGCCAAACGTCCTGCACGGTGTTGGGCTGTAAGCACAACCCCCACCTGTGGACGTCAGGCCCTCATACCACCCTCATGGAGTCTGTTTCTGACCGTTTGAGCAGACACATGCACATTTGTGGCCTGCTGGAGATCATTTAGCAGGATTCTGGCAGTGCTCCTCCTGCTCCTCCTTGCACAAAGGCGGAGGAAGCGGTCCTGCTGCTGGGTTGTTGCCCTCCTACGGCCTCCTCCACGTCTCCTGATGTACTGGCCTGTCTCCTGGTAGCGCCTCCATGCTCTGGACACTACGCTGACAAACACAGCAAACCTTCTTGCCACAGCCCGCATTGATGTGCCATCCTGGATGAGCTGCACTACCTGAGCCACTTGTGTGGGTTGTAGACTCCGTCTCATGCTACCACTAGAGTGAAAACACCGCCAGCATTCAAAAGTGACCAAAACATCAGCCAGGAAGCATAGGAACTGAGAAGTGGTCTGTGGTCACCACCTGCAGAACCACTCCTTTATTGGGGGTGACTTGCTAATTGCCTATAATTTCCACCTGTTGTCTATTCCATTTGCACAACAGCATGTGAAATTTATTGTCAATCAGTGTTGCTTCCTAAGTGGACAGTTTGATTTTACAGAAGTGTGATTGACTTGGAGTTACATTGTGTTGTTTAAGTGTTCCCTTTATTTTTTTGAGCAGTGTATATTTTAGATCCTTCAAAGTATCGACCCTTTGCCTTGATGAAAGCTTTGTACACTTTTGGCATTCTCTCAACCAGCTTCATGAGGAATGCTTTTCCAACAGTCTTGAAGGAGTTCCCACATATGCTGAGCACTTGTTGGCTGCTTTTCCTTCACTCTGCGGTCCAACTCATCCAAAACCATCTCAATTGGGTTGAGGTTGGTGATTGTGGAGGCCAGGTCATCTAATGCAGCACTCCATCACTCTCCTCCTTGGTCAAATAGCCCTTACACAGCCTGGAGGTGTGTTTTGGGTCATTGTCCTGTTGAAAAACAGATGATAGTCCCACTAAGCGCAAACCAGATGGGATGGCGTATCGCTGCAGAATGCTGTGGTAGCCATGCTGGTTAAGTGTGCCTTGAATTCTAAATAAATCACAGTGTCACCAGCAAAGCACCCCGACACCATCACATCTCCATGCTTCATGGTGGGAATCACACATGCAGAGATAATCCGTTTACCTACTCTGGATCTCACAAAGACACAGCGATTGCAACCAAAAATCTCAAATTTGGACACATCAGACCAAAGGACAGATTTCCACTGTGATTGGCCCAAGCAACTCTCTTCTTCTTTTTGGTGACCTTTAGTAGTGGTTTCTTTGCAGCAATTCAACAATGAAGGCCAGATTCACGCAGTCTCCTCTGAACAGTTGATGTTGAGATGTGTCCGTTACTTGAATTCTGTGAAGCATTTATTTGGGTTGCAATCTGAGGTGCAGTTAACTCTAATGAACTTATCCTCTGCAGCAGAGGTAACTCTGGGTCTTCCTTTCCTGTGGCGATCCTCATGAGAGACAGTTTCATCATAGTGCTTGATAGTTTTTGTGACTGCACTTGAAGAAACTTTCAAAGTTCTTGAAATTTCCAGACTGACTGATCTTCATGTCTTATAGTAATGATGGACTGTTGTTTCTCTTTGCTTATTTGAGCTGTTCTTGCCATAATAAGTACTTTGTCTTTTACCAAATAGGGCTATCTTCTGTATACCACTCCTAACTTGTCACAACACAACTGATTGGCTCAAACGCATTAAGGAAGGAAGGAAATTCCACAAATGAACTTTTAACAAGGAATATCTGTTAATTGAAATGCATTCCACCTCATGAAGCTGGTTGAGAGTTTTCAAAGAGTGTGCAAAGCTGTCATGAAGGCAAAGGGTGGCTACTTGGAAGAATTTAACACTTTTTTGGTTACGACATGATTCCATATGTGATATTTCATAGTTTTGATGTCTTCACTATTATTCTAAATTGGATAAAATAGTAACAAATAAAGAAAAACCCTGGAATGAGTAGGTTTGTCCAAACTTTTGACTGGTACTGTAAATATGTGTTCAATGTTTGTATTTATAATAGTGTGATGGATTAGCCAATGAGTGCAGGGCAGGTGAACTTTAATAGAAAGAAAGGGAGGGAATAGATCATAAGGGTGTCTTACTGTCCTGTGGCCTGTAGGTGGCGTTGAAGCCCCTGTAGCTGACAGAGCTGTCAGTGACGAAGTGTACAGTCAGGAAGTTACTAACAGACACAAAGGGTCCTGGGATTACATCACGTCCACAGTACGTCCCCACCAGAGGGAAGTTCATATTGTCTCCGTCAAAGATCTGATGGTGAAGGGTAGAAGGGGGAAGAAAGAAAGAAAGAGAGAGAGAGCAGATTAATGAGTGAAAGAACGAACAAACGAGAGAGCAAATAAACGAATGAGTGAACAAATGAATGGAAGGAATGCTAGATCTCCTAACCTTGACGTAGTCGTAATGGCAGGTAGATGTAGACGCTCCCTCCAGTTCAAACGAGGAGAAGGTGAGGTTAATGACTTTGTTGATGGGCATGGTGATAGTCCACAGGCAGTCCATATTGTACTCATAGTTCCCATCACCGTTAGAGTCCGGAGAGCCAAACATGCCTATAGGTGTAGAGAGATAACCCCCACAACCTTGTGCCGGGCCTGGAGAGAGAGACCGGGAGAAAAGTGGAAGAGGGTAGAGGAAGACATGGGCATATGTGATAAAGAGTTATGATATACCGTGGGCTTTGGGAGTTCTCATGCAGGCTTCCATAAGTGAACAGCAGATAGCTCTAAATATCCATGAATTCTCAAAGAAGATTGCATGGCTGTTATTACACATGTATAGGCCTACATGATCAAACAAGGGTGGTACACATTCAAAACAGTACTTGTTGAGTATCCACCCATCAAGTGATATTTAATATCACATCAAGATATCACATGTCCCCATATACTCAGTTGTCCCTCCTGCTGTTGCTGCGCTGTATGCATCAAAACTAACTGAGGGACTGGATGTCTGAGCTCTGAGGGGGTACGCTGTGAACAGTAAACATAATGTGTTAAAACCTATAGAACTCCCAACATTCCCAGAGACAGAGGAGTGTTTGTGTGCGCCGTCATAAATCTTCCCCCTCTGCCCAGTCTGTTATGCTGCTCACATCCCTCGGAGGGCCTTCTGCTCCATGGGAAACAGGGGCAACCACAGCTGGAGATTGATTTAAGTGTAACACAGAGCGGGGTGATTCACCATGGCTCTCTTCTATGACAATGATGGAGTCTTGGATTCTTTCTCAGCCCTCTCTATACTTTATAGAGCCTTTTGTATCTACAGTAGACTACCAAACACAAATCAACCCTCTCTATACTTTACAGAGACATTTGAATCTAGACTATCAAACACTAATCAACTAGATTAAATGCATTAAAATAAATGGCAAAAGAGATTAAAAAAAAAAACATTCTCACATTCACGCCCTGTATTCACTAGCTTGATGCATGCATAATGCCCCTCTCTCTCTCTCTTTTGTCCTGGTCTGAGTACACTAATATGGCTGGCTGGCCCCCTGCCCATCGGATGGACAAAAGACTGTTTATGCGCAGCGGGGCAGTCATTGGGAATGTACAGCCCCCCACACCCCACATAGCGATTTAAGACATGTGGGTTAATATTGGAGAGAGTAGAACAACAATCCTGGCCTCTCACTTCTCTAGAGTGAGTGTAAAACAAACTATATTAACTTAACGTCGACAGTAGCTTGAGGCCTGAATAAGTATAGGACAATGTAAGATATGTAACCATCTTTTATATAGATACAGTCCGTTGTTTTCAAA